>NC_089842.1:129229281-129529281 GCF_035609145.1 Eleutherodactylus coqui
AGAAGCAGTCACGTAGAGTGGAGAAGTTGCTGGACTGTAGTGGCTCAGTACAACGGTGCCCCTTCTGAATGGTGTGTATGCTAAGTATTGTGCTGTCAGTGTCTTTCATGTTGCAAGAATGGTTTGCATTGCATAGCTGCAGCACTGAAAGAGTTAAGTGTCTGGTATGTGAGATGAATGCCTGGTTTTGTATCTTTTTGTCTGTCACGTGATGATGCTTGATATATGTGTTTGCAAGCTGTGAGAGAGGGGAGTCCATTCTGAATTCTGTCGAGTTCGGTCAGAGAGAGGAGTGAAAGGCAGCTGTCTGTGGGTACCTTCAACCCACAGACACAGAATGGAGGAGGCCAGGGGCGTAAGTAAAGGCTCAGGGGCCCTGATGCAAAAGGTGAGCTGCCCCCCCCTTCCCCCTCTATCTGTATCTGTATTCGTACCCATACCTAAACCATGCTGCACAGAGACATAACTTGAAGCTTCTGGGCCCCAATGCAAAACCTGTAACAGGGCCCCTAACTATAATGCTTTATTCATAGTACTGGGCCCCCTATATGGAAAAGAGAGGCCTTATGGGCCCCCTAAGGCTCCTGGGCCCGGGTGCAACCGCATCCCCTGCACCCTCTATAGTTACGCCCCTGGAGGAGGCCAAGAGGATGGCCTAGTGAATGTTGGGGACTACTCCCCAGAAGTTCTGCAGCATGTTTTTCGTCTGTGAATATGAACCGGTGGAGATTAAGAGAGTGAGATAAGTGTTATATCGGGCCAGGACCTACAGATAACTGTGGCAGTTGTTTCTCCTGACATCCTGTGAGTCCTCCCAGTCACATCACTTGTCAAGAAGCCGCTGAACTATTCGGGAAGTTAAGTAAAACGACCTGTCGCCCATCCGTTTCTGGAGGTTGTGTCTTAAACAGTACCCATGTGTGGATTTACTCCTTCACCTAGGAATCCCCCCACGGAAGCTACACGGGAGAGGATTTACTCCGTCATCCAGGAATCGCCCGCTGTGGAAGAAGTGCTAGTGTCACGAGACAAAACAGGACTAAAGGTAATCCATTATTTGGGTTCCCCTTTATTAACCTGTCCTCGGCCCTTGGACGTTGGCACTATTGATGACGTAATTGCCTGATGGGAGGAGTGTTCCTCGTGCTCTGTCCGGAGCAGTATTGACTGCCTCGCTGGTGTCTATATGACAAATAGAAACATGTGAGTAAGCTAATAATTGGTTATATATATATATATATATATATATATATATGTCATTTATGTCTGTTAGTATATCTACTTGGAGCTTGAAAAAGGCGATTGTTTTCACTGAAACGCGTCGCTCGTACCTATATGATTAAATTTATTATAATTACATTTGTCATCTTTTGTTCCCGACGAGCGCAAAAGCAGCTTTTTCTTTTTATTTTACTACTACGGCCCTTGGACGTGTCACCGGTTACCCTCCGGGTGGTAGACGGTAGAGTCACTGTGACAAGACCCAAACTCTACCCTGCTGTCTCCTAGGCCGTGGCCCACTCCTCGGTTACTGCAGGGCACCAGTTAATTTGGCTTGGCATGAACAGAATGAACCTCATGTGCCTGTTTCCAAGAAATTACAAAAAAGTTAAAGAAAAGAAGTTCCCACAATTTTCACATCGCGGAAGGATTTTGCCTGTGCAACTCTTAAGGCGAAGTTAGTTTCATTTTACAAGTCACTCTGTTTCTCTCAGTCATCCAGGACAAGATCCCTCCGACTCTTACAAATAGATCACGGGTCTTCTGAGCCTACAGATATTTGTCAGAGTAGTGCCAGACTGAGTGGTGTGTCTAAAATGCAACAAGAAGATTCTGATTTATATGTAGCAGAAATGCGCTACCGAATACAAAAGGTCTATGTGGTGTTATTAGATCGTATAGAATAGCCTGCAATACATGGTGAGCAACCATTTCAAGTTATGGAATGTGATACTGGGGTGAGTCAAGATGGCGCCCAGGCCCCATGTTCTTTAGGGAGTATCGAGCCTGCGAAAAGTTCCCACCACTCAATTCCCACCAAAGCTAGAGAAAAAGTTGGGGGGTTCCCCTTTATTAACTTGCCCTCGGCCCATGGACGTGTGACCGGTTACCCTCTGCGCGGGGGACTGTAGAGCCACTTTGACCAGGCCCAAACTCTACCCCACTGTCCCCTAGGCTGTGGCCCGCTCCTCGGTCACTGCAGGACCACCGAGGCCGAGAACTGTGCAGTGCGTGGGAGGAGAGGGACTCTACTTTCCCCCTGTTTTCTGACACTGTGGAAGCAGTGTTGAAAAGGTCCTCACAGCAGGTGCTGCACAGATGTAGATAAGAGCAAGTGCGCCGTGGCATGCCAAAAGCTGATGGCCGAATGTATTCCAACAGGCATGAGTGCATTTTTTCCCTAGCACTGGATGGGGGTCTTGGACCTACTGGGACAACCCAAAAGAGTTAATGTAACTGTACGGTGTCAGTTATGGCATCAACATTAGTGCAGAGCTTTGCAGAAGAGTTAAATTGCTTGCATAGGTGATTGATAGGATGATGTAAAATGTTTATTTTTTTTATGATTGCTATGGTGTACCAAGGCACCAATTCTGAGCAGCATTGTATATTGAGGCCTTACACACAACCATATACGAGGGGCTGCTGATAAGTCTTTGGCTTTACCCAGAAAGATAGGAAGATGAAACTTTACATTTATTCCACATACTCTCCACTGATGGTATTCCAAGTTCTGTAAGCCGTGCAAAAAGAAGGATTTCGGTTGTGCCTCAAACCAGTCATCTGTAGCAGCCATGGCATCAGAAATGGTGTGAAATTCGGTATCCTTAAGGTGTTTCTTCAAGTTTGGAAACAGATCATAGTCGGAGGGAGCTAGATCTGGTGGGTGGTCAACCAGCTGGAAGTCTAGCACCACCAGTTTTGCGGTGGTCGCTTGTGCAGTGTGAGCGGAGGCGTTGTCTTGCAGGAACAAGATTCCTTTGGACAGCTTGCCACGCTTTTTGGCCTTCAGAGCTGCCTTCAATTGGTCCAAAAGTTCAATGTAATACTTTGCATTGATGGTGGAACCATTTTGAAGGTAGTCCATTAGCAGGATGCCCTCCTTATCCCAGAACACAGACGCCTTCACCTTAGTGGCTGATTTTTGCACCCTGAACTTCTTTGGGCGAGGAGAACCACTGTGCCTCCACTCTTTTAACTACTCCTTGGTTTCAGGGTCATACAAATAAATCCAGGTCTCATCCATAGTGACCAGTCGGTCCAGGAAGTTCTTATCAGTCCGGAAACGCTGACAAATGGACCGGGAAGTTTTCGCTCGCATGCTTGTCTGATCTGTTGTCAAACATTTGGGGACCGACTTTGCAGATAGCTTCTTCATGTTCAAATGTTCATGGATAATGTCACAAACGCGTTCACCAGAAATCCCCATGATGTCTGCTATTCCTTTAGCTAAAATTCGCCGATTCTCCAGTATGAGGTTGTGCACAGCATCAACGATCTCCGGAACAACAAGCTCTCTCGGTCGTCCAGGACGTTCCTCATCATTGGTGCTGAAGTGGCCCGTTTTAAATTTGGCAACCCAGTTCTTAACTGTAGAATATGAAGGGCATTGATCCCCCAATGTCTGCGACATATCACTATGAATATCCTTCGCGGACTTTCCTTGCAGAAACAAGAATTTTATCACTCCTCTGCTCTCATTTGGTGTGAATATCGCCTTAGACTCCATCATTTTGTTTTCCCGCGTGCCTAGATCATTGTTGCCATAAGCTACAAACACAAGATTTTGAAAACATATATTAGACACATAAGGCTTTCATGTGATGTAACATTCGTTACCATAAAAAAACAAAAAAAGCCAAGGACTTATCATCACCCCCTCGTATACGCCGCGTCAAAAAATCGAGACCATCTGAAGCATTGAATTCCAATGCATTCATTCACATGAATGATTTTTTTGGTGCGTAAAAAAATGACAGCAGGAAAAATAGCACATCGACAATCAATTTTAATTGACACTTTTATACGCCACGTCAAAAGATAGGTCTTGCCCTATATTTTGCCAAGATATGCAGGTAGCCCAATAGACGTCAATGGAAAAGGAAAAAAAAGGGAAGGGGAGGGAGTTTAGTTGCGTCCAACACTGGGAAAAGAAGACAACTCGCCCTATTTAAGCACTAGCAGTCATTCCGAGGATTTCTGCTGATCGATTTCCGCGCAGCAGCATATTTTTTGCCGATATGCAGCAGTCGCCGTGTGAACAACAATTTTTCATTAAATACCTGTAGTATGATACTTGTAGTGTGCATAGCTAAGGGGCTTCCACATAATCTGGCAAAAGGGAGCTTGACTTGGAATTCCAGCAGTTGCAAAGATGAGTGAAAGTACTGGAGAGAAAGTCGAGAGCCGTGCATGTATGTGCATCGGGACTACTGTGAGCGAAATTGCCAAATTTGGTCTAGATCAGGAATATATGGAGAAGGCAGCATCTACAAGTGCCTTGCTGCCTCATTAAAGAATCCGAGAAGTGATATCTATTCCGGATATTGTATACAATGTTTGGTTACTATCGTTTAAAAAGAAGATGATTATGTGCCGGGTTATGATGAAACATTTTAGTATACCCAGCCCTCCCATGGAGTGATATCATGTACAGATTACTTATGTTTTAGTAAACTTTAGTCTTACTGCATCAAATATGCCTTTGTCTTTCATCAGCACATCACATAACATTTACCTATCGCAAGAAACAAGCAAAAAGATGCAAAAAAATGTAAACTTGGCAAATAAACCGATTTTGCAATGAATAATTTTGAGTTAGCTGTAAGTGTATCTCTGCCTCCTCTGTCCTCAACACATTGTTCCAGAAGTCATGCTGTGCCCCGGGTGCTCATGGGTAATCTTGAGTCTTGTCTTGATATTCTTTCTGCACACAGATGGGTTTTAAATCTTTTAGTAAAATGGTTCTTGCTAATATCTATTTCTGGGCGACCACCAGTATGTCTGCCATACAAGCAGTCACAAGAGGTTTCCCAGAGTGTCGAATACATCCAGTGATACATAGAAGTCTGGGAAAGCTGAGCGATAACCCATGTAATAATGGCGCCCATTATGGTTTATATTCGGTTTTCCCAGAAGCCGATATAGAAATAAGAAATGTGTGACTTGAACTTTGAATAACTCGAAGATGTGCGTTACCAGACAGGTATTTTCTGAGTTTTTTGCTCTGTCTGTTGTAGGATCTGTAATATGGTTTCACACATACAGTAGTCACGCGGCTTCCTGCCCGTTCCGGCCCAGTAGCGTGACCTGATCTAACCGGCGAGATGTGAATTGTTAGTCTTGTTTGGAAACACGGCAACAGAGACCTGTGATAATCCGCCGTGCGCCCTAATCCTGACTGGCCCCCTTACTTCAAAGGAGAACACGCTGTCACTGCGGAGGCCGGAGAATTCCTTTAGTGTCTGCGTAACCGGATGAGACAACAGATTCTGAATTGTCAGACGGCATCAGGTAATTGGAGCAAAAGGAGTCATTGTGTAACCTCAGAGAGGGGAGTCGAGGGGCTAAGATTGACCATCAGTTTGGAAATCTTAAGACGGCCAAGGGGGTTGCATCCCTAGCAGGAACCATAGTCCTGGGAATCTCAAGTAGCTGTGTCTCCAACACTGACAGATGGCCTTGGATCTCAAGGAGATGCTCATATGAATCTGGCCTTCCTGCAATCGTTCATCCTCATATAGGTAGAATTCATTAGCAGCACATCTCCCTGTGTACAGTACATATTCATGCTGGCATAGAAGATCTAATCGGCCAACAAATGAGTGCTTACTTGTTCATTACTTGATTGTGGGCATCTTCAGACAGGCCAATGATTGGGCAAACATTCCTGCCTCATTATCAACTGGTGTAAAAGGGCTTTTACTTATTTAGTACTGATCTTATAGGGTTGTCTGGGACTTTTACTATTGATATTTTACCAATGAGTATTGGGTTTGCTGTCAGTGTGGACAGCACTAGAAGCAGATAGTGCTGTTCGTATTGCAGTGGCCCTGTTTGGTACTAGTACCAAACCTTCTTTCTTGAGATTAGGACCAGTACAACATAGGTAAAGTACACATAAATATAAGGCTCCTCCAATCTATGATCCATCGCTGCCGTCACCTCTACTAGTGTGAAAATTTTACTTTCCTGTAGGGCTAACGGCCCTTTTACACGGGCCGATAAATCCATAGATTCCCACGATCCAGCAGGAATCTGAATGATTATTGTCACGAGTGTACCGCTAGGGGTCACAATTGTGACCGGGCCTCTTAGTGAATGGGGCCCTGCAATACGCTGTTTTACCATTGCAGCTCCCTTTGTGGGTGGCACCCAGGGAGGGGAGGGGCTGTTACCTGGGGAGCCGACAGACTCCCCCGGCGTGCGACCCTCCCTCCCACTGAGAGACTGCAGTTGTGATTGGTCACAACTGCAGTCAGTCACTGGACTACCGGACACATGATTGGTCCGGCTGGCGTGCAGTGAAAGTGAAAATGAGAGCGGAGTCCATGGACAGGTAGGTTCCACGACTAATCATGTTTGTATAGCTGATATAACATATACTAGCTGTACATATATAATTATATAGAGTTCAGTGTAACTGAATGTCCCAACTGTACGACGAATAAGTTTGTTTGCTTTTTTTCGTCATTCAGTTTCTGCATACATAAAACCGAGCGATGGATTGGCCCGTGTAAACAGGCAGTGGTTCATTTATGAACCACTGCCTGTTTACTGTGAATGGAGATGAGCGGACTGGAAGGATCCCGTCCTGTTATGCCTCTATTCACTTAATGATGTAAAAGTACAAAAATGATTACCGCTGGGACGACCTGTTGGGTATCTTCGCCCAACATCCCTTGTAAAAGTGCCCTAAGAGGCAGGACTCCTCCATCAATCTTCTTGGGTGTCTTTTTCGGGGGAGTAGATTCATAACCTCTGAGGGTAAATATTGGACTAAAAGGATTTTTAGTAAAGGCTTGATGAAAATACCAAAGAAATTACTAATGAGTTTTTAACCTTCCCTCTCAGATAGCGCCCCCTCCTAACCACGATTTATGAGCAGTTAAAAGATCCTGCGCATATTCCAGGGAGATAACACAAGGCAGTTACTCAACCTGTCCGGGAGATCATTCTTCTTGTGTTTTATAAGTGCCCCCTGTCTGGCGTGGGAGCTTCACAGATAAAGCTGCACTGATAAAACTTCCCTTTCCCAGAGGTTAGATCCTGTGTGGGGCTGACACCGCTCCATGGTATCACTGCTGCTCCCATCTCCAGATTCCTCCTCCTTCCATGTTGTAGTAATGTACAGGGCTGCTGAGCACCGCTTGTCTCTGGGATGATATCAAATTCACTGACTCTTTAAATCAATCACAAAAATATTATTTTCCCATTTGCAAAACAGACTATAATAAGAATAACTGTGATGTGTAATCAATAGTAGCTGCTGCTCAGCCAATGAAAGAGCAGGGATCCAGACTCCAGCAGTCCCATTGGTTGTCCATTATAGTGATGCTGAGTCATTTTTTTGACATCTGCAGATCCCTTGTTCTGGCTTGTATGCTCGGCGGTCCATATGTATAATTTGAATCTCCTGGGCCTCAATGCAAACTCTGTATCAGGGCTCTAAGTATCATGTGCAGTAGACAGACATTATAGGATATCATGTGCAGTAACTATAGGGGATGCGGGGGATGCAGTTGCACCCGGGCCCAGGAGCCTTAGGGGGCCCATAAGGCCTCTCTTCTACATATAGGAAGCCCAGTACTATGAATAAAGCATTACAGTTGGGGGCCCTGTTACAGCTTTTGCATTGGGGCCCAGAAGCTTCAAGTTATGCCTCTGGTGTAACTGCCCCCTCCTTCCTGCACCCCCTAATCTACACTTTGACTTGGTCTGAGTTTGCAGTTAGCATTCTCCTAGGCCCTGTGTATAAATACACCTGAATACACCATGCTTTACATGGCAGCGATGTGTTACAAAAAGTGCAGTCCTTCTGCAATGTTTCCCTTTTATAATAGCTGATGGAATTTGGTTAGTGGTTTCAAGGAGCAACATTTTATCAACGAGCCCTGATATATAGTTTCTGTAAAACTCTAATAGTCCAGAATTCTGGACTGATGCCTGCTGGAAATAGTTTTCCTGTACTATTGCATATAGAGGGCTTGGTCATCAGAGATCTATCGAAGAGGTTAAATACACATGCATACTGTGTATATCTATGTATATTATTGCTGGACTTTAGGACAAAAGCACATTGCCGTAGACACAACTATGAACCCCGGCACGGAGCGTAAATGCGCCTTAGCAAGGGAAATGTCTTCTTTCTCGTCAACTTTTCAAACTCTGTGCCAGAGTGCAGGAGTTTGGAAAGACCGCGGGAAGAGAGGTGCTGCCCGATCTTCCTTGCTCTATGTATTCAGTACATGCAGGGAACATAGGGCAGGTCCTATCTTTTCTCGGCTGTAGTATTCACAGCCAAGAAATCCCAGCAGTGCTAATGAAACCACTAAACTCCTATTGAAATTAAAAAAAGCCTTGTGAGGAGTGAGCTGCCCCAGTGCTACTGAAGAGCTGGGTGTACCAGACAGAAAGAAGGAGCAACTCAGATCCCTGGAGTGACGCTACCCTGCTGTTGCAACATGGGTGCTATAGGGAGGTCTGCAGAGCGTTCAAGAAAACATCAACTGCAAGTGCCGAGTCATCACCAGGAGTGAGACCACCAATGAAAGCAGACAGACCGACAGCCAGTACCTGGATATTCAAGTTTTGGTGGTGGGTAATTGTGAGCACCATCACCCAGGCTCTTCTCCGGTAAAACAGATTGCTTTGACGTCATCACTGTACAGCCTCCCCAAAGGTACTCTGCTAATAGTTTGTTCAGAGGACAATGATTATATATTTCAGGTAGCACATTAAGTTATTTGGTTGACTGAAGTTCCTCCAAGAGCAAAAGTTACTTCAGAGGAGACTCCTATTTTCAACAAGCAGATGATGGTTAGACCTTGTTAAGTGGCACAATAAGGGTTAATCGTTCATTTTGTGCTCACTCACACAGCCAATTAATGAGTTAGGCAAGTGGGAGGAGCTAAGTGTGGAAAAAAAACTATGACACATACAGTTGGAGTGGAGTTTTGAGGTACTTGAGGGAGCACAGCTAGGCTGTTTTACACGGGCCGATCATCGTTCAGAATCCCACGATCCAGCGAGAATCTGAACGGTTATCATTCAGTGTAAATGCACGAACAATAATTTGTTTGCTTATCATTCGTCATTCGATTTATGCATGCTTAAAAACTGAAGGACAATTGCCCCTTGTAAACAAGCTATGATTGGTTGCCTGTTCATCTATCATTTAGCAGCGACTACCTGTTCACTGTGAATGGAAGAGGGTTGGCTGGAAGGATCCCCGGGATGATCATCGCTGGGACAACTGTTGGGGGGTTTGCAGCCTACAGGTTGTCCCGTGTAAAAGGGCCCTGACCTCAGCCTTCATCTGTGACCCATTATTTTTTGGTCTGATTAATAGTGTTGCCCTTTGTTCAAAAACAGTACTTCCCTGTCACCCCATACTAGAGCTTGGAAGGTGCAACCGTCCCTATTTACTGGCTCTGGTTATCACAGCCATATTATTCTAGGCAATCTCAAGACATTGAGACAATGTCTTAGGTTTTATGTATATTTTTAAAGTAGTCAGAAGGGTACATTTTCTTCTATACATGTTACTGAACAACACGGAAGAGGGCAAAATACCGCCTATTACTCCGCAATAACGCTTACCACTAGGGGTCACTATTGAAGCCAGACTGATTAGAACACCCCTCCATTCTCCATGTTCTCTGAGCTGTTCTTCATACATCGTGGAGACTTTCTCCCCCTCTTCTTTTTCTATAAATGTTTCCGCTTCGTGGATTTTTGTGCTCATTTTATTCTTGTCTTTTTTTTATTTCCATGTTTTATTGATCACTATCTTAACTACCAAAACCAATTTAGGACTCCTTCCTGCATGACTACACCTCAATTGGCTTCTCCTAAAAAACCACTTTCGTGCGCACAGCTGCCTGCCGCTATTTAGGGTCTGCAATATACTTTTTTATTTTGTTTTTAGGAGTTTGGGCTTTTTGCTTTTTTCTGACCCATGAAACGTTTTTAGAGTTTTACAGATTTCTATATACACCTGAAAGACTGACAATAAAACAGAATTGTGGCGGCGATATCCGTCTGGAATGGCGGTGATGATGTTCACCGTATATATGGAATAAAATCGCTTATTAAACGTAGAGCTCGGAATCTATCTGTGAAGGTCAATCCTGTACGTCACCAGTGGAACAACGCGATTCATACAGATTTACGGATATCTACAGCATCAGCGTCTCCTGGGAACAAGCGGAAAATGTAGCAGAAAGCATCTACTCCAATATAAAGAAACATGTATCAGAGGCCACATAACAAGCGCCATAAGTGCCCGAGTAGTAGGTCTAGATACGGCAGCTGGAATCACATAAAATGGGTTTAGCTACACGACAGCAGACAGTATCACGCATCATAGGATTAGATACAGCAGCTCAGCAGACAGCATCACTCATGATAAGATTAGACACGGGGCTAAAATCACAAGAGATTTGTGTGTTGCGAGGCGCACAAATATGAACCCCATTTTTTTGAATGGGTTTATACACATGAGCGACGTTTTCCTGCATAGCATCATGATGCAATGCAATGCAGGGAAAAAGTTGCAGCGTGTTCTATCTTGCTGTGTGCTCTAGCATTGCAGCGCCCATTGCCCTTAATGGGGCCAGTGGCAGCAGCGCCGGCCCCATTGAAAGTAATGGGAGAAATTCCACGATACTCTACCATGGCTGTGACAGCTGCGCTGGAGGATCCCTGCATTCCTAAAGTGATGAGAGGCTGTTTGGCCATGAAAACGCCTCGCATCGATGGGGACTTCACATGAGATATGGCGGTGGGATTCATGGCCACATATTGCGCTTGCCCGTGTGAAGGAGGCCTTATGGTCCTTTTACACCGGGACGAGCTGTTGGGCAACCAAGGCCCAACACTTGTCCCAGTAATGCTGGCTCCTCTGCTATTACGCAGGAGCGAGAATCGCTGGCATCGCTCACAGTGCTGCTGGAATGGAGATGGAGCAGTCAGGAAGGGTACATCTCCCACCCGCCTCCATTTACAGTAAGCAGACAGTCGTTCAAAAGTGAACAACTGCTGTTTAGGCGAAGTCGGATTCCGCAAGTGGATTTTCGCAACGGAAGACCTGCTATACATTGCAGAAATTAATTGCGAATGGTTGCGGAAGATCGTGGATTCAATTGTTTTTCTGTGCATATGCACAGCGTATTGTCTGCGTGAAAAAAAGATCCCTCTCTCCCCTCCAGCCAACATTGTGTCTTTTCTATTTTCCTATGAAGTTGCGAGCATTTTTGCCGTCCATACGCAATGTTAATTACGTATGGGCTACGGATCATTCGCATCCATATATATTTATTGAGGCCATTCTCAGGGAATCTGCGCTAAAAAAAAGAGCATGTTGTGTTTTTTTTCTTTTGCTCACGGAGTACACAATTTATACCTGCACGTCTTAGCATACTGCGAAAGTTCATGCTTTTCAATGCCCGCGATTACCATGTATAATCCGTGTGGATGGCAATCTCAGAATCCGCAACTCAAATCCTCCCATGTGAGACCGGCCTTACACTGGCCGCCACGTTCAGTTTTCTGCATGTGTTTACACGGGACGATATCGTTCAGATTCTCGCAGGAGCGCTGGAATTTGAACAGTTCTGAGCGCTAGTCGTCGCGTGTAAAGGAGCCATCAGATACGGCCACTCGGCAGACAGCATCACACGACAAGCTTAGATATAGCGGCTCAGCAGCAGGTATCACATAAGATGAACTTGGATACGCATGCTCACAATATTGCAGACGGGTTTGCCTTTTCTTGCATTTGTGCTTTTCACTTTACTTTTCCCCAAAAATGATGAAAACAACAATTTTGAGGAGCAAAAAAATTATGATTAAAAAGTTAAGGAAAATGTCTTCACTGTCTCTGTTCTATTTTAAGAAGCTTCAATCTTCAATTCATACATCAAGCTTTTTGAAATGCATTCTCTTACTTTAATTGCAGTGTGACAGTCAGTGTCAGGACAGATCTCCCCCATCTTTCTATTTTAATGTCATTAAAAATCAAACGCTGCCTGCGCGCTGCCGGCGAGAGGAGTCATTCTGAGGAACAGACGCTTGTCTTAAGATGGAGCCGAAAGTGAAACTTTCCTATATAATTTTATATATTAATACGGAGATTTCTCCAGAACTTTATTTCCTTCTGTGTCACGGGGAAATCTGCATACAAGCACTGAGGAAAAAATGTACATAGAAGTGGGAGGCGCTATAGAAATAACAGATATACGACCCCACCTGGGGCAAGTTCACAGCATTACACCCCACTCAGGGCCGGACTGGGACTGACATGGAGCCCCGGCATGTATAAGCCCACTTGCTGCACTTCTGGGTTATGGCTAATAGAGCTGTATGTCCCATTTAGAGAACACAAGTACTATACACTACAGTGACAACGTTGGTCCTGCTATTAAGTTCCCTCTAGGAACATTTTGATTGCCCTAGACAGCAAGCAGGGCCATATTTGCAATAGAGATCATTATGGTCTCTATTACACACAGTCAAAACAATATCAAGCACACATGCTGCCTTCCACATCAGAGAGAAAGTAAACAGGTTGGAGGCTGGTCTTCCCGTGGAAGCAGCACACGGCACACACTTGCCCATCTGGGATTTACCAGAACTAACAGATAGGCAGTCCTGCCCTGCCATACCTTCACCACCCCTTAATCCACAGAAAGTGCTCACTCATCCTCCTCTAACCTAGCACTTGGGTTTTTTATCTTTACCCCTCTTTTTTTGAAAATTCAGAGAGGGGGACAACATATGCAAGTCCTCACTGCTCAAACGATATATTCTAGTACATAGGGGCAGTATTATAGTAGTTATATTCTTGTACATAGGACCAGTATTATAGTAGTTATATTCTTGTACATAGGGGACAGTATTATAGTAGTTATATTCTTGTACATAGGAGGCAGTATTATAGTAGTTATATTCTTGTACATAGGGGGCAGTATTATAGTTATATTCTTGTACATAGGAGGCAGTATTATAGTAGTTATATTCTTGTACATAGGGAGTAGTATTATAGTAGTTATATTCTTGTACGTAGGGGGCAGTATTATAGTAGTTATATTCCTGTACATAGGGGGCAGTATTATAGTAGTTATATTCTTGTACATAGGGGCAGTATTATAGTAGTTATATTCTTGTATATAGGAGGCAGTATTATAGTAGTTATATTCTTGTACATAGGGGGCAGTATTATAGTAGTTACAGTCTTGTACATAGGAGCAGTATTATAGTAGTTATATTCTTGTATATGGGGAGCAGTATTATAGTAGTTATCTTCTTGTACATAGGGGCAGTATTATAGTACTTATATTCTTGTACATAGGAGGCAGTATTATAGTAGTTATATTCTTGTATATAGGAGACAGTATTATAGTAGTTATATTCTTGTACATAGGAGGCAGTATTATAGTAGTTATATTCTTGTACATAGGAGGCAGTATTATAGTAGTTATATTATTGTACATAGGGGGCAGTATTATAGTAGTTACAGTCTTGTACATAGGAGCAGTATTATAGTAGTTATATTCTTGTATATGGGGAGCAGTATTATAGTAGTTATTTTCTTGTACATAGGGGGCAGTATTATAGTAGTTATATTCTTGTACATAGGAGGCAGTATTATAGTAGTTATATTCTTGTGTATAGGAGGCAGTATTACAGTAGTTATATTCTTGTACATAGGAGGCAGTATTATAGTAGTTATATTCTTGTATATAGGAGGCAGTATTATAGTAGTTATATTCTTGTACATAGGAGGCAGTATTATAGTAGTTATATTCTTGTACATAGGAGGCAGTATTATAGTAGTTATATTCTTGTACATAGGAGGCAGTATTATAGTAGTTATATTCTTGTACATAAGGGCAGTATTATAGTAGTTATATTCTTGTACATAGGAGGCAGTATTATAGTAGTTATATTCTGGTACATAGAGGACAGTATTATAGTAGTTATATTCTTGTATATAGGGAGCAGTATTATAGTAGTTATATCCTTGTACTTAGGAGCAGTATTATAGTAGTTATATTCTTGTACATATGGGCAGTATTATAGTAGATATATTCTTGTATATAGGAGGCAGTATTATAGTAGTTATATTCATGTACATAGGGGCAGTATTATAGTAGTTATATTCTTGTACATATGGGGTAGTATTATAGCAGTTATATTCTTGTACATAAGGGCAGTATTATAGTAGTTATATTCTTGTACATAGGGGACAGTATTATAGTAGTTATATTCTTGTACATATGGGGTAGTATTATAGCAGTTATATTCTTGTACATAAGGGCAGTATTATAGTAGTTATATTCTTGTACATAGGGGGCAGTATTATTGTAGTTATATTCTTGTACAGAAGGGGCAGTATTATAGTCGTTATATTTTTGTACATAGGGGGCAGTATTATAGTAGTTATATTCTTGTACATATGGGGAAGTATTATAGTAGTTATACTTTTGTACATAGGAGGCAGTATTATAGAAGTTATATTCTTGTACATAAGAGCAGTATTCTAGTAGATATATTCTTGTACATAGAAGGCACTATTATAGTAGTTATATTCTTGTACTTAGGAGCAGTATTATCGTAGATATATTATTGTACATACTGATCAGTATGATTGTAGTTATATTCATGTACATAGGGAGCAGTATTTAGGTAGTTATATTCATGTACATAGGGGCTGTATTTTAGAAGTTATATTCTTGTACATAGGAGGCAGCATTATAGTAGTGATATTCTTGTACATAGGGGGCAGTATTATAGCGGTTATATTTTTGTACATAGGGGCAGTATGGTAGTAGTTATATTCATGTACATAGTAGGCAGTATTATAGTAGTTATATTCTTGTACAGAGGGGGCAGTATTATAGTAGTTATATTCTTGTACATAGGAGGCAGTATTATAGTAGTTATATTCTTGTACATAGGAGGCAGTGTTATAGTAGTTATATTCTTGTACATAGGAGGACAGTATTATAGTAGTTATATTCTTGTACATAGGGGGCAGTATTATAGTAGTTATATTCTTGTACATAGGGGGGCAGTATTATAGTAGGTATATTCTTGTACATAGGGGGGCAGTATTATAGTAGGTATATTCTTGTACAGGGGGGCAGTATTATAGTAGTTATATTCTTGTACATAGGGGGCAGTGTTATAGTAGTTATATTCTTGTACATAGGAGGACAGCATTATAGTAGTTAAATTCTTGTACATAGTAGGCAGTATTATAGTAGTTATATTCTTGTACATAGGATTCAGTAATATCGTAGTTATATTATTGTACATAGGATACAGTATTATAGTAGTTATAGTCTTGTGCATAGGAGGCAGTATTATAGTAGTTATATTATTGTACATAGGGGGCAGTATTATAGTAGTTATATCCTTGTACACAGGGGGCAGTATTATAGTAGTTATAGTCTTGTACATAGGGGGCAGTATTATAGTAGTTATATTCTTGTACATAGGGGCAGTATTACAGTATTTATAGTCTTGTACACAGGGGACAGTAATATAGTAGTTATATTCTTGTACATAGGGGGCAGTATTATAGTAGTTATATTCTGGTACAAAGGGAGCAGTATTATAGTAGTTATATTCTTGTACATAGGGGCAGTATTATAGTAGTTATAGTCTTGTACAAAGGGGGCAGTATTATAGTAGTTATATTCTTGTACATAGGGGCAGTATTATATTAGTTATAGTCTTGTACAAAGGGGGCAGTATTATAGTAGTTATAGTCTGGTACATAGGTGCTTTAAAATAATAATTAATCACTCCTCTCAGGGTAATGAGAATATGCAATCTATGTTCCATTCCAAGTCATGGTGATGAGTCATTCAGAGTACAAAAAAAGGATTGTATAAACTCCATTTGAGAATATCTTTATTATGTCACTTAGGGATTCATCTTGCATTAGTGATGTTATTATGAATCGTTATTGAACATCATTTTTACATTGGCCTTTGAGGTATGACAGATATGTGAGCTGGGTTTTCTGTATTCTCTGTACACTGTTGCACTGCAGTTTTCTAGTGTACTTTTACCTGTCAGTATCTCTTCCACAGGTATCAGATAGGAGAAAATTGTCTTAGTCTTGGTCCTGGGATTCCATGATGAACAGAGCTGAGATCTCAGAGGATTGCTGGGAGATGTCAGTTCATTGACTATGTAAATTGCTTTTGCGATGTGTTGTGAAGTGTTAGCAGTTCATATTTACTCCTGAGCCCCTGTTTATTATTCATCCGGATATGAGTGTAAATCTGAATCTGGCATGGTCGCTGTCACCGTGAAGTATTCACTCTGACTCTGAAATTAAAATTAGGATCGGTGAGAGCGCTGCTATAAGGTCAAAAGAAGCTGAAAATCTGGAATTATGGAGAATGACTGGGAGTCGTGCATCACTCGACTCTTTCATGAAAATGCAGATTTATCCAAAAAATAAACTTTTTTGTCATTGCAGTTTCTGGAAAGAGATGACAAACCTCCTGCATTTCAATAAGATACTGTGCATCAGAGCCGCCACCTTCCATCTTCAGCTTTAGAGATTTATGAGCCATAGATCCTGGCCAATCCTCCCATATGGTGCCCAGGAGGTGGGAGTTTTGGGGTCCTGGGTTTGAATTCAATCAATGACAACACCTTCCTAAAGTTTGTATGTTCTTCTCAAGTTTCCTCCAACTCTTCTACCACAAAACATTGATTTTCTATGAAACAGACTCTGGTGTGTATCTGAAATAGGACAAATAGATTGTGAGCCCCAGTGGAGACTGATGTGAATGGGGAAAACCTGCACACAGCGCTGCAGAATATGTTGGCGTTATACAAGCAATGAGAAATTAATTAAATCAATAGCATTATGACGACTGTGTAAAAAGGTCCTGGTAGGGCAAACATATGTGGGAGACGGATAGACTAGACCGGATGTCAGTCATAGGTATTGGAAATTATACATACGGAGGTGCGGTAAAAGGAACTCAGTATTAGTGTATCTTGACGCCACCAGCGAAAGGATGGAGCAGTGAGGATGGCAGCGGGATGGGATAAATCGCAGAAATGTGCCTTTCCCTGCGGCCAAACAGAAGCACTCAGGCCGGCAGCTGTCAGTGGGGGAGCGCAAGCCAGACATCTCACAGTCCCTGCGGCGGTGAGGGCGGCTAATTTCAGTGGGCGAGTGCCGGGTACGGAGCTGACACTCCCGGCGGCAGCGGGCAAAATGCCAGTAGGGGAGCTGTGGCAACTGAGCTGACAGGGCTGCCAGCAGAGACTTTAGTGCCCCTCCAGGGCCCAGTTTTTCAGCCTGCTGTACAGCCAATCAGCATCAGAGGGCATCACCCCCCTGTCAATCTTGACTCCACCAGGAGTTCCTGGTGGCGTCAAGATACACTAATATCCAGGTCATCAATAGAAAAAAAATCCAAAAGTCCAAAACAACACCTTTTATAATAGGATATATTAGTTGAAACTAGATTCTTTGGAACATGTTGGATATATTTAGATGCACCATGTCAGAATACATAAGGATTATATCAGTATGTGTTAAATTAAACTATATACATTGTCTATTCAAAAAGACCCATCCAGCACTATATCTCAATACTGGTGTCCTATATTAAAATAACAGTATCATGCTTGAAGGCATGGATGCGCTATATGATGGTCTGGCACATGGACCCCAGAACATGGATATCAATTTTGTGTTGTGGTTCCTATAAGAGAGAGTAAAACCTGACTGCAAAGTTGAAGAGTAGATTGCAAGAAGCAGAAATCCACTTTCCGCATTTCTCTAAGTCCTGTAGGACCGCTGCCATGACTGTAGTAAGGAAAGTGTACTCGAAGTGGCCTCTTTCTGCTACAATAGGGGCTCATCATCCAGTAAGCCACTCACCGTCACCTGCAGGAGATTATGGTACCCACCCACGTTGAGAGTTCCTGGAATGAACACAGATCCAACGACGGCTCCATGCATGTATCATAGCAGCAGGAAGCCACTTGGAGTACGCTCCTTACTTCAGTAATAGCAGCGGTCCCACGGGATTTAAAGACCTGGAAAGTGGATTCCTGCTTTTCACATACTACTCTTCAACTTTGTAATTGGGTTTTACTCACTCTTACAGGGGCCGCGATACAAAGTGAAATCCATGTTCCAGGGTTCCCAGGGGCCCGTGTGCCGTACTATCATGTAGTGCATCCATGTCTTCCTGTTTAAGCACACTACTCTTATTCCAATATAGGACAACCGTATTGAGATATAGAGCTGGATCAGCCTTTTTCACTACACCCTAAATATTGGGGACATTGGATTCATCAGGTTACACTGGATTCAGTACGAGAAATCAGGATGTGTTAAATGACACTGGAAACTTTGGATACATGTTAAAAACACGAGCATAAATCAGGAAACATTAGATTACATTGGATACAATAAAATACACTAGGTGAATGGATTTTATGTATTTACTTGAACTAAAGTAAAAATAAATCAGGAATTGGAAAATCAGCAAATTAGCGAATCGTGTGTATTGATCAGATCAGCACTAAATAAATAATCTCTCCTGTTTCCCTACATATAGACAGTTCTTCCACAACCTCCCCTCCCAGCACTTGTCCTTACTAGCATATTTACCTGTCTGTTTGTTGCATCACAGAAGGGAAAATAATTGACGCCTCCTGTTAGATTCGTCTTAGAACATTGGTTTATTTATAAGAGACACACAAATCAGCGTTGTCTCCCTCTGCAGAGGAGCTGCCAGTCTATTGGTCTGTGCATCTTTAGCGGGCAGAGCACCCAGCTGGCACCGTGCTACACTTGACTTATCCCGCTGTTGTGCCGTTTTGTTTAGGAAAACAAGACTATCTCTTCAAATGTCTGTTTCTGCTGGAAGCTGCCACTGACCAGGGAGGCGAGAATGCTAAATTATGGTAATTGAACGGCTCTTTGTCTGATCTGACAGAATAGTGCAGATCTTGGAGGAAAGTAGGGCAGGAGCCTGGATCATTCGGGCACACGAGGAAACCTGTGATATTGAAATGCACCGTGCTATTCTTAACATTAGCCGGCTGACAAGTCACTGACAAGTACAGATAGGAGATTAGAGCCACCGCTCCCCCAATATAATTATAAGCAACGTCTGTGCGACACAGGAAAGGCGGGAGCGAGCAGCAGTGTCTGAGAGAGAGGTTTGGGTTAGATGGGTCCCTTTAAGAGGGCGAAGATGCAGGGCAGGATGGTCGGCGTCTTTTACAATCACAGAACTGAAGCATCTTCTGTTTCTGTAATTATTGGGGCACATTGTTAAAAGGAACAATTTGCAGACAACTTTTCTTGGACTATAATGGTGCAAATGTTTGCCAGATGTGCACCAAATTTAAAGTATATTGCTTACAGTTATGAGATATGGACTTCCCACATGTTCCATTGGAGTGGAGCTGTCAAAACCACTAAATAAGTGAAAAGATGCATCTACGCCATTTTTTGAAGGGTATAGCAGGATGCATCTGGACTGACCCGGCTTGGCTGGAAATTGTTTTTTGGTGCAGAGGAAATTAGGCTTGTGCCTAGTTGTGAACTTATTGCCTAATCACAGGATAGGGGATAACTTGATGATTGGTGGAGGTCCAACTGCTGGGACCCCCACTGACCGGGAAAACTGGGGTCTTGTTGATCCCCAAGTGGATGGAGTGATGGCGCTTGGGATTACTGAAGTAATTGAGATTGCTGATCTCCACAGCTGTCATTGAAGTGAATGGACTGGCAGTGCACCTGTGCTCCATTCAGTCAGGGACCAACTGGACCATGTTCTCAGAATCAGTAGGGGTTCCAGCAGATGTATCCATACCAGTCATAAAGTTATCCCTTGCCCTGTGGTTAGGGAATAACTTTATAACTTGGGACAATTTTAGGTTTCCCAAAAACCTAAACACTAATGTACATGATGGGAATAATAAAATGGTAGCCAGACAATAAAAAAATTGGGACAATTTTTGTAAATGTGCGCCATAAGATAAAAAGATGCAAAAGAAAATGCCCCAGTAGTAGTCATGGTCTACATTACCCCATACTGCTTTGGTAATGGCTGAACATGTTAGCATGCTGTCTAACATATGTCCTCATTGTGAGTCCTGCACTGTAGAATATAGAGTGTCTCAAAAGTGGGGAAACACCCATATAAAATAAAAACTATTTGGTGCACGGGTATCCAGTTTTGCATACTAGCTGCTGGTAAAGGGAGAAATCTGTTAGGCCACGTTACAAAAATAATGCCCATTTTGAATGTTGCCATCTTAGAAAAAGATAGGTGTGTGATATATCAAAGTGGCAGAGAATTTCACCAGAAAAACAATGAAAAAGATGGCGTTGTCTCAAGCAGAATGTATTGAGATCATCCTTAAGTCAGGTGAACGAAGTAGACGTGACATCGCCACAGATTTCAACCAATGCCACCCAACAACATCTCCCATTACCCACAGTGCAGTTGCCAAACTTCATTCCAAATTCCAAAATTTTCATCTCTCCCGAAAATATGGGGTTTGTCTACCTCCATACAATGAATTTTGCCTATGCCTAAATGGTGTCCTTACAAATTGCAGATTGGCGTTGATTGAAATCTGTGGGGATGACACATGTACTTTGTTTCCCTGACATAAGGAAGATGTCAACACGTTCTGCTTGAGATAACATGATCATGCACATTGGCTGTGATGAAGAATAATCACTGTGTTAATAAGGGAGCAAATACATTTCTGGTAAAATGATGCACACTATTGTTTTTCTGGGGCAATTCTCTGCCATTCAAAATGGCTGTCATTTTGGTGATATGTCCTTATAGGTTTAGCAGATCGTATGTAAAATTGAAACACTTTTGAGATACCCTGTATATTGAGTTATCCACTATTCTCTTACATTCACTAAAAATGTCAGAACTAGAGATGAGCGAGCATACTCGCTAAGGCAAACTACTCAAGCGAGTAGTGACTTATGCGAGTACCTGCCCACTCGTCTCTAAAGATTCGGGTGCCGGCGGGGGGTGGGGAGCGGCGGGGGAGAGCGGGGTGGAACGGGGGGGATCTTTCTCTCACTCTCTCCCCCCCCGCTCCTCCCCGCTCTCCGCGGCACCCGAATCTTTAGAGACGAGCGGGCAGGTACTCGCATAAGGCACTACTCGCTCGAGCAGTTTGCCTTAGCGAGTACGCTCGCTCATCTCTAGTCAGAACAGCAAAGCAATTCTTATTGGCAGTAAAGAGCTAATTAGCACACAAGTTAGCAAGTTCTGACTAATAAGAAGTGATTGCAAGCGGACTTTCTACTGGCATGTCCCCTTAAAATAAAATGTATCACTTTTTTTTATTGTTCTAGAAATTGTCTCATTTGCAATGTTTTTTTTTTTCCTTTTGGCTTCTTCTTTGCCCGTAAGTGACAAATGATAACATTAGGTTTGTCTCCTTACTTCTGCTACCCTACATTAGACGTGGAAGGCATCGCCGTGTAATCCTGAGGAGCGCGCAGCCGCCTGTCCTCCGCATCCGCTCACAGCAGCAGGAAAACATCACAACATTTTGTTTTTCGTCTCTTTCTGTTGACATTTGGAAAGTTCTTACAGAAATCTCAGTTAATCTCAAGGAAATCCAAGATTATTAGTTTGCTTTAGTCAAGTTAATTGTCTCAAATCTCCTTTCCCTCTGTTAATTTGCTGGGAGTTATTTGGACTGCGCTATGCACTGGGGTTGAGCAAACCGATCAGCCGCAGGTCATTAGGACGGGAGAACCTGGGAGCATCATAGAACCCCGACTGTGCGCAAAATGTCAGGATGTTATGGGGACAAATAACAGAATTTATCCTGTGTGAAGTTAAAATGACAGAGAAATGGAGATCGATGGATAGAGGCGGGTGGTGAAAAAGACTGAAAATAGCGAGAACATAGAATGGAAAAAAGGGGGTGAGGCCGATATTAACACTCCGTATTCTAGCACTTCTAGAATAATAAGCAATGTGAAGTGTTGCAGAATATAAAGTTCTACTACTTTCTAATAGACTTATGTTTAGTTCCTCACAATTTTCAACATCTTGGCTTGTTGTCAGTGAATGGGGACATTCTTGTTTACATTCAGAGGGTAAAAAAAACTATCCTGACCTATTAGGTCTCACAGCTGAAGGTTTTCTACACTTGTATGCAATCACATAAACAGCTTGGACTCCAAGTTGATACATTTTCCCTGTATTGATACATTGTAACAAATTATAAGGACAGATGATTTGTTTAACTCACAGAGGATTGTCTAGACTGTATACAGCTACACGGACGCAGTTGCAGCTGCATCTGTACCGCAGATGTGGACGGCTTCCATTAGCTTCAATAAAAGCCGCGGGAGCCGTCCGTGCAGGAAAACCACACAAAAATGGAGCATGATGCGGTTGTTATCCCACACGTGCGATCCTCACGCCAGGGGAAAATGACATCCGAAGGTATTTAATTTCCTGCGGGTACCCAATGATTCCCTATGGGCGCGGATCGCACATACCAGAGATCCACGCTGATTTTTAAATTCCATGTTTGCCGTGGACATGAGGCCTTAGGCCTTCCTCATACGGGCATTTTTTCCAGTGTTTAGCACTGTGTTAAACATTGTCAACGCTCCCATTCATTTCCATTGGGCTGCTCACACAAACATAAAATGCAGCATTTTTAATGCCACAATTTAACATTGATGCATATTCTATATTTGGGCGTTTCAGCGTTTTAAAGCGTATTGTGCGTCACCCATTGAGATGAATGGGCAGCATTTTAAACAATGCTGAAAATGCGCCATAATTTGGTACCACCTTTTTGACAGCGTTAAACGATCTCTCTCACAAACACAAAGAGAACATACAAACTCCATGCAGATGTTGTCCTACATTGCATAGGAGTCCAGAACCCCACCCCTGCACGGCTGCAGAGTACCCACTGAGCCACAATCCAATAAAGCTCTTCCTTCTCTGGTGCTTTTCTGGATATCTCTCATTTGTTACATTGGAAATGCAGTAATTCTGTAATTGCTACAAGAAGATGCGGCCACTTTACTAGCACTATTCATTCGGGAATCACATGGAACATTAGGAATATTTGCATTCCTACAAAGAGATGAGCCAGAAAACCTTTTAATTACTTGTTTAACATGAAACAGATTCTATAATTAATGGCAGAGACCCTTGTGGCCAGGCTCGCGGTGCAGAGATCGACACGTTCTGCTCTCCACGAATGCAAGAGCCCAGATACATGAGAGACACTCATAGCGCTCTACATGGGTAGGGGGCTGCGGAGGGGACAGAAAGGGCTACTACTGTATGTGTCTATGGAAGACCAGTGCAGGCTAAATAGTCACGCAGTGATACTTACATGTAAGATTACACCCATTTCATGTGCATTCTAAGGACTCTTCCACACTTGTGTTGGATTCCAATGCATCAGATCACATGGCCGTATTCCTGAGACGTAAAAGTGCCCGGCCGGGCCAATATAGCACCGGGCGTTTTTACGTCGGGCCCAAAAGATAGTCCTGGAACTATCTTTTAGGCCGGAATACGTCGGCCGCTGCATGGGCTCCTATGGGAGCCCATGACAGCGGCTGGAGGTGGGAGATCTGCCGCAGGGCATCGCTATGCCCGTAGACAGGCAGCCTAAAGCAGATGTTTAATCCTACAAATTCTCTCCAGGTTCCCCCTCCAGCTAACGCTTACCTGCTCTTGGCTGCTTTTTATTTTTACTCCATTAAGACACAACTTCATTTGCTTCAGCTACAACTGTATTGTCTGTCGGAGTCTGCGCTAATCTAAAGCTCCCTCCAACTTATATATAAAACGCAAATTCTGTTTATTTGTGTCGTATACAAACCCACAGTCCCGATTTGAGTGAAATTTTGCATCAGCGTTCTTCAGCACCAGGTGGTGATTACTGGTGGAATTAAAAATCGAAAACTCACGGACTTCCCCTGTAATTTTAGTTTCCACTAGCAACCAAGAGTTATCCACACACAGTTAGCCTGCAGCACTTCCTTGGCTTGTATTTCAATAGCTGGATCATTTAGATCCTGAATGCCAGTCACTGAGGAGTCTGAGCCCAAGACTCATGTGCAAAGATCTGCATCTGGTAGGAGTGACAGCATACCAGGTGCATATATTAAATACTTCTTTATTCCTCCATTCCACTAGCAACCAATCACAGCTCAGCTTTTATTTCTCATACTGCTGAGGTAAAATAAAAACTGCGCTGTGATTGGTTGCTATTATACTGCTGAGGTAAAATAAAAGCTGTGCTGTGATTGGTTGTTATTGCCAACACAGATTTTCTTTTGGACAGCTTTCATGAAAGTGCAATGCTGGGCTCATTTTTGTGGCCACTTTGTATATTCCAGGACTATCTTCTAGTGTCTCATAAGATGCTCAGACTGCTGTTCTGTCCTTCCCCCATACTTTACACCAACTGACCACTTCATTAAGGCAGATTCAGACAGACCTGATTTTGTCCCCTTATACAGCCGTGATTATAATAGCCGCGTAACAGGACAAGACAAAACCACTAATGTCAATGGATTTCAGTGGTTTTGCTTTCACTATCAGGATTCTCCTTCATTATTTGTACGGGTGAGAAAAGATAGGACCTGCCCTTTTTTTAGTATTTACACATCAGGTTAACCCTTTGCAATCCAATTTTAGATTCAGGGTTTCCTAGGGGGCTGTCTCTTTCTGCCATTATACAATGGCACCATCTGCTGGCTAGAGCCAGAACTGCGGTATGGGACATGCTGGAGAGGCCTCCAACAACAGAGCGGCCAGTAATCTACAGGAAGAATACCCTGCTGTGCGTCTTCCAACATCGTAGCTGTACAGGCTTCAATCAGAATGTCTTTAGACGTCAGACAGTGGATTGGAAAGGGTTAATACAAGAAATTTTTTTGTTTTTCTTATATTTTTCTGGCATTTAAGGCTAATTATAATGGCTACAACCCTTTGTTCGGGGCATCTTTGTTTTATTGGGGGACCCGGCACAATAGGGCTACTGCCTAAATATCCAGTGTTAAATAAATACATAATAGGGGTGTCCACACATTTATCAGTGGGACACTCTGAATATCATACAGCTGGAATAGGTCACTATATGTTTTTGTCCTGTGTTTTTAGTCCTGTGTCCGTGGACCTTTTAATAATTTATTATTAAAGAATTTATAATTTTAGGGTCCTTTCTGTGAATGTGCCCTATCAATCTGCATGTAGCGAATACAACATGTGAGAAATATTGGGCGGCACCTATTTTTCTGCATTTTTTTTTCAAATTCCTACACTCTGGCACAGAGTTTAAAAAGTTAGCAAAGGGGAAGATCTTCCCCTTGTTCAGGCGCAACTATGCTCCATGCCGGCGAGTGTATTTGTGCCTACGACCATCTGAATAAGCCCTTAGGCCTGAGGCCAAAAATGTCATTATTCTCACCAGTCCGGACGCTGCGGGTCTTCCCTCCATCGTGGACGAATCTTCTTTCTTCTGCACTGTGGATGGGCGCAAGACGCCGGCGGCATGCCGCACGTATGCGCTATGCAAACTTTTTTTTCTTTAATCTCCTGCTCTCCCACGTATACGCGGCACAGCACAATGACATCTGTGGATTTACCCTGTGTCCGGACGGCTTCCATTGACTTCAATGGGAGCCGTTCGTGCGGGAGATCCGCATGCTGCGATTTTTTCCCGCGCATGCAACCCGCACGCTGCTAAAAAAAAAATCACATCTGCATGCATTTATTTGCCCTGCAGATACTGATGCATCCCTATGGTCCTCTGGAACTGCGGATCTCCCGCGTGGGAGACACGTAGGGATTTTATAATTAAAATCCATGCATGGACATTGGGCCTTAGAGACATCCATCTACCAGCACGTTGGACCTCCTTTGACATTCAGAAACTCAGTGATTCTTCATGGCATAGATTCTTCTCAGTGTCGAAAGGAATAATGGCCCTTGTGGTCAGAGGAACTTCTTGCAGTTGCTGCAAATTAGATAGAGGTACTAACATATTCTCAAGAGCTGACAGGAAGGGGCACCAGCATTTTAGTCTGTGTTAGTTCGCTGCACTGCCTCTTTGTCAGAATCATTCTTGATACCCTCCTCTGACCCCTTTTGGCGATCAGTTATTTACGTCCGCCGGATCTCCTTTTGCTGGATGTTCTTCCTTAATCACACTATTGTCTGTATACTCTCAGCACTTTTGCACTAGAGCTCTCCAGAAGGTTAGCACTTTGAAATACTGTCCCACACTCGGCTAGTACCGATGACCAGGCCGCTTTCAAAATGCTGGATTTCCCCATTTTAATGTGGAGTTACAGTTAATCTGATCCACAGAATATGTTGTCCCTTGATTTAATGCTGCGTTCTGGAGTCACATGTCTATTTTCCATAAAGGGATGCTACAATAGTAAACGTTTCAATAAAGTGGCCATTCAGTGTATATTGCAGCTCTGGGGGCTGGCTGTCTATGACTACGTATGAAAATTATATAAAAATGGCAAAAATATGGCAAAAACGCCCCAGTGACCAGTTAGACCCAGTTTAAGCTGCAGCAGATTTACTATGTGTCATTGGATATTAATATTACATTACAGACAATGGTGTATACTATACAAGAAGTTACATGTCATACAATCGTCACTTGGCCCGCGTTATGTTTTGCGTATTGTCCTTCGGACGCATTGATGAACTTCATTCCTTCGGCTTTCAGTGATGTTGCATTCTGTACATTAGTTATCTCTGAATTCTTCATTGTTACTAAGTAACATAATGCAAACTGCAAAATTCCCAATGCTGTCAATCACGAAATACCGCCGAGCCGGCTGCTATAAAGTAAGTAACGAGCTTCTAAATTAGAGCTGCCAATTAAACTGAGGATTCGCTCCTGAGTCCTTTCTAGGCTTAAAACATGATCTTAGGAAAAGTAATGAGTTGTGCCACCTGTGCGCTCCGCCATTGCTCCCAAATCACAGGTGGCAGCGCACGCTTCTGGACGCCTTCCATCTCCACAGCCTTTTTGTTTTTCCTTGTCGAAGACACTTTTACTTCCTCTAAAGCGAAATGCTGCAAGATGTATTTTTTTAAATAAAAGATGTAATGGGAATACTTCACAATGGCGCAGGCGCTGCGTGGTTTTCACCGTTACTTCTTTTTAATACTATATTCCCGGTTATTCACGCAGCCGCCTCAGGAAAGACTCCATTAAGTTACATGAGTAGAACAAATGTCCTGAGCAGACAAACAGATGTCCGTGGAACGGAACAGATGGCCTTGTATATTCAGAGGTGAAGAAAATCTAAGCTGGTTTGTATGATATTTTCACATAGCAGCAGCGGGTAAGATACAGACAGAGAATGGACGGGCTGGTCAGAGGCGTCATCAGAGAACTGTAGGACAGTTCCTGAGAAGCTGCTTTAATCATCAAATAAAATGTGCCTCTGCTTTAAATCTATTAGAAAAAGAATGTATAGAGAGCGCACCCAACCCAAGCCAAAATATAGAGAGCGCACCCAACCCGAGCCAAAATATAGAGAGCGCACCCAACCCAGGCCAAAGCATATAGAGCGCACCCAACCCAAGCCAAAATATAGAGAGCGCACACAACCCAAGCCAAAATATAGAGAGCGCACCCAACCCAGGCCAAAGCATAGAGAGCGCACCCAACCCAAGCCAAAATATAGAGAGCGCACCCAACCCAAGCCAAAACATAGAGAGCGCACACAACGCAAGCCAAAAAATAGAGAGCACTCGCAACACAAGCCAAAACATAGAGAGCGCACCCAACCCAAGCTAAAGCATAAAGAGCGCCCACAACACAAGCCAAAACATAGAGAGAGCTCGCAAGGCAAGCCAAAACATAGAGAGCACTCGCAACGCAAGCCAAAACATAGAGAGCGCTCGAAAACATAGAGAGCACTCGCAACACAAGCCAAAATATAGAGAGCGTGCGCAACACAAGCCAAAACATAGAGAGCACTCGCAACACAAGCCAAAATATTGAGAGCGCACCCAACGCAAGGCAAAATATAGAGAGCACACCCAACTCAAGCCAAAACATTGAGAGCGCACCCAACCCAAGCCAAAACATTGAGAGCGCACCCAACTCAAGCCAAAACATTGAGAGTGCACCCAACCCAAGCCAAAACATTGAGAGCGCACCCAACCCAAGCCAAAACATAGACAGCACACACAACGCAAGCCAAAATATAGAAAGCGCACCCAACCCAAGCAAAAATACAGAGAGCATGTGCAACTCAAGCCAAAATATAGGGAGTGCATGCAACGCAAGCCAAAATATAGACAGCGTGTCACGTTTCCGTCAGCACATAGTTAATTATTTGCCAGCACACCTTGATTCTGTAGGCTCTGTCCAGACAAGCCAGGGTTAACAGCTCCTGTGCTTTGTACTCTTGGTTAATTACCCTGCTAGTGTCTGAGAGGTGTGCTGGTAATTGACATGTCTGTCTGCCAGTCAGCTTCTTCCACCTTCCTATAAGAGCCAGCTCTTGCTGCCTGGGAGTTGTCGATCCCTGAGCAGTCCTGCTGCTCAGACCTGTTGAGTGTCTGGCTCTGGTACTTTGTTCCGTTCCCTGTATGTTTTACTTCTGTCCCGCTCCTGTGGAGGTTACCAGCTCTGCCTTGGTCCTGTGTTTTTCCTGTCGTTTTGGTTATTCCACCTGCCTAGCCTGTCAGTACTAGTATGTTGTCCTCTGCGTTGGTATGGCAGTTCCTTCCTGTTCTGCCACTAGGCAGCGTAGGGTCAGTGTTGGCGGCCTGGACCTGTCCACCTTTGGGGCTACCTCCAGGAAGGGACATTGGCGTGGGTGGGAGTCAGGGAGTCCCACGCCGTGTGTACCTGTGCACACTACTAGTACTGTAACACAGTGCACCCAAGCCAAAATATGGAGCACATGTGCAACTCAAGCCAAAATATAGGGAGTGCATGCAACACAAGCCAAAATAAGTCAAGCCAAAATATAGAGAGCGCCCCAAAGACAAGCCAAAATATAGAGAGCGCCCCAAAGACAAGCCAACATATAGAGAGCGCCCCAAAGCCAAGCCAAAATATAGAGAGCGCCCCAAAGACAAGCCAAAATATAGAGAGCACACGTAACGTAAGCCGAGATATACAGAGCACACCCAACTCAAGCCAAAATATACAGAATGCACTTAAGGCAAGCCAAAATATAGAGCACACACAATGCATGCCAAAATATAGAGAGCGCATGCAACGCAAGCCAAAATATAGAGAGAGCACGAAACCCAAGCCAAAATATACAGAATGCACCCAACTGAAGCCAAACGTCTAGAGAGAGCACCCAAGCCAGAATACATAATCACCTGGAAATATTATTCCAATAGTGAAATAGCGCCTCCTAGGTCAGTAAAGCTAACATGGAGAGGGGCATGTTTTTATCAGTAGATCAATAGATTTTAACAGCAGCCCAGAGGCGTAAGGATAGACTGTTGTGCCATAACGTTAGAATCTATGATGAACTGTATAGTGTATACAAGCTATACATTAGATGACGTAGACATTTACCTTTTCATCACTTTTAAGTTATCTTGGTTAGAGTAAACAGTAGAAAAAAGTGGTTTCCAGCCAAAGGATAAAATCCAATACTTTTTTGCCCATAGAATAAAATAAAATGGCAAACAGACCCCAAGTACAACACTGCATTACCTGCCTGTTTCGATCTCAGTAGTTCTTTGGGCCCTGAAATCGATCACATTCCCGCAAATCAGTGAGAATTTGAACAATTAATGTTCATCCTAAATGCATGCCCGACTGAACGACGAATGATACGTTTGTTTCTCATTCAGTTTCGGCAGGCATGAAAACTACAATCGGCTCGTGTAAACAGGCAGTCGTTCATCCATGAACAACTGCCTGTTTATTATGAATGGAGGTGGATGGGATGGAACGCTCCCCGGCCCACTCCACCTCCATTCATGGAGCGATGCTCATTCCTACATGAAACGACCATCGCTGGGGCAACCTGGTGGACATCGGTGCCTGGCAGCTTGTCCCGTGTACAAGCACCCTAACTCATGGCATGAGTAGGAACCCCACAGTTAGAAATGTGTAGTCAGTGCAGTGTTGGACTTGGGGTCTATTTACCATTTCATTTCATTTTCTTCTATGGCTAAAAAGAAAGTATTGGATTTTATCCTTTAGCAGAAATACACTTTTTTTCAACTGTTTACTGTTACCACTTGAGCCAGCGTTTTTTACAGCAAAGATTGATTTCATTTAAGGTGTTAGAGGTGAGCGGCTTACTTTTTACATTTATTCTGGTGACAGATTTAAGCCGCCACATACCCCAATAGCAGCGATTACATTGCCCATGCATGTACTCTAGTGACCCAGCTTTTCACAGACCCTGAATGCCGTATACAGTACATATGTACTAAATCTGTCACTCACTGTCTTCTGCCGTGTGTCGCATCTCCCTGTCATTCTATTCATGAGTCATGTAGTTCTCTAACTCCTACCAAGATAATGGGGTGCTGCAGTACAAGGTACTGTGGGAGGACAAGTAATGCAATGAATAGAATTTGTAAGATGAGTCCCTGATATAGGATATACCCCGTGTCTTATCAGTGATATAGCTGGCTCTGTGGTTGGGATCTATGGGGATAAAACTTTAAAAAGTAATGTGGCATGAGAAAATAACCTATAATTTACATCAAGTTTTTTAAGTGTTATATATTTTTTAAAATTAGAGATTTTTATTTATATTCCATGTTGCTGTATGTATCTTTACAGAAATCCTGATGTCTTGCAGTCTTCATTCTGGCCACTAAGACTAATATAGGTTGATACTTCCTGTTCTGTACCACAGCCTCATAGATCATAGAAACAACAAACTGGAGAGGACTCATTGACCTCTATGGGAAAGTGTTGTGGGTATGTCCTTTGACTCGTGCAGAGATAACTGTGAAGGGGGAGGAGGGGAGCTGTGACTATCAACTACCACACCCTCCAGAAGTTTGGAAACACCCCTTAACCCCTTAGTGACGAAGCCTGTTTGCGTCTTAGTGACGGAGCCAAATTTTGGAAATCTGACATGTGTCACTTAACATATCATAACTCCGTAAAGGTTTTACATATCCAAGTGATTCTGACATTGTTTTTTCGCCACATGATGTACTTCATTTAGGTGGTAAAAATAGACCCATAGAATTTGTGTATATTTATTAAAAAATTGACATTTTTTTCACATTTTCAACTGTAATATCTCAAATATGTGCAAACATACAGCATAAATTTTTGCTCAGATATATATTTCCATCTGTTAACTTTATTCTGGATGCACGTTTGAAAAACTTTCGTTTTTTTTTAACCATTTAGGAGACGTACAAATTTTACATTAATTATCAACATTTTGAGGAACACTTTATTTTCCGGCACCAAGCCAAGATTGCAAAGGCTCATAGGTGTGAGAATTATGGATAACCCCACAAATGACCCCATTTTAAAAACTACACCCCTTAGTGTATTCACTGAGGGGGGTCAGGAGTATTTTAACCCCACAGTTTCTTTTCAGGAATTAGTTCAATTTAGAGTAGAAAAAATAAAATGTCATATTTTTACAAATACGTAATTTTTAACACAGGATTTTTTTCTATAGTGCACATGAAAATGAGGCTTTACACCTCAAACTGCATACCCCCGTTTGTCCTGTGTTCAGAAACATACCCAATGTGGCCCTAATCTTCTGTCCGTATGTACAACGGGGCCAAAACCGAAAGGAGCAGCCGGTGGCTTTCAGATCAGACATTTTGCTTGAAGGCGTTTTAGGCCCCATTGCTCACTTGTAGACCCCTCGAGCGGCCAAAACGCGGAGGACACCCACAATTGACCTCATTTTGGAAACTAGACCTCTTAGGGCATTAATCTAGGGGTGTACTGCATATTTTGACCCAACAGTTTTTGAATGAATCAAAGCAAAGCAGAAGTAAAAAATTAAGATTTTTTTTTTTTAATCAATTATGTGATTTTAAAAACAGTTTTTTTTGGACAGCAGACATATCAATGGAGGCTTTCACCCAAAAATGGATATCCCCGTTTGTCCCGTGTTCAGAAACATATCCATTGTGGCCCTAATCTTCTGTCCGTATGCACAACGGGGCCCTAACTGGAAGGAGCAGCGGGTGGTTTTCAGAACAGACATTTTGGTTGAAGGTGTTTCAGGCCCCATTGCCCACTTGTAGACCCCGTGAGCGACCAAAACGACAGAGAACCCCCACAAATGACCCCATTTTAAAAACTACACCCCTTAACACATTCATCTAGCGGTGTACTGCATATTTTGACCCCACCGTTTTTAAATAAATCAAAGCAAAGCAGAAGGAAAAAAATTACGATTTTTGTTTTTTTGGCAATTATGTCATTTTAAAAATAGGTTTTTTTGTACAGCATAGATAGGAATGAAGACGTTCATCCCAAAATGTATACCCCCATTTGTCCCGTGTTCAGAAACATACCCATTGTGGCCCTAATTTTCTGTCTGGATGCACAACGGGGCTCAAACTAAACTGAGCGTCAAACTTTAACTGTCTTTTGACTTTTATGTGATTGCCATTATCCATTGGATAATGGCGATCAGGTGACCGAAGACCGCTCACCGCGGCCCCCTGTGACATCTCTAAGCTCTTGGCTACCTTTAGTAGCCAGGAGCAAGGATATTTTAAATTCCCTCTTGCCCTCCCCAGCTTCTGCGCTTGCGTCCGCCATTTTGGCTACGGGCGCATGCGCCAAAACTGGGGGAAGGTCCGCGGATAAGAATCCCGTCAGGGGACCTCGTCGGTGGCCTTTTTTAAGTAATTTCACCTCCCCTCACGAAGCCGATCCGTGACGGGAGGTGAAAATTGAGCTTTTTTTAACTTTTACGTGATCGCCGTTATCCATTGGATAACAGCGATCACGTGACTGCGAAAAGCGTACCATGGCACCCCATGAAATCTCCAGGCTCTTGGCTACATTTAGTAGCCAGGTGCGGGGAGATTTTAAATTACCGTGTCAATCTGCGGCTTTTGCGCCTGCGTCCGCCATTTTGGCGACGGACACATGCGCAGAAGCCAGGCAAGGTCCGTGGATAAATCTGGGGGCTTAAGGTACCTAATTTCATCTCCCCTCATAGATATGATCCATGAGGGGAGATGAAACAAACTTTTAATCTTTTTTTTTACACTTTTTAAACTTTTTTTTTACTTTTACATGATCGCTGCTATCCAATGGATAGCAGCGATCATGTGACCGGGAACCGCATACAGCGGTTCCCGGTGACAGCTCCCTGCTCTCGGCTACTCATTCTAGCGGGGAGCAGGGAGTTTTTAAATTTCCCTGGCCTCCCGACTCTCTGCACGTGACGTAATGCGCCTGGCGCGCATGCGCAGATGCAGACGCCGTCGGCAAGGCCGGGGAGAAGAGTGAAGATGCCGGACGCTGCGGAGGACCGGGAGTGAGTACTCTCCGATCCGTAAGGGGAGCTGAAATCTTAATTGTTTTGAACTTTTCATTGACTTTAACGTGATCGCCAGTATCTGGGGTGGGCTCCCGCGGTCCGGGATGACAGCTCCATGCTGTTGGCTACCTCCGGTAACCAGCAGCATGGATCTATCACGTCCTGAGCCTGCAGGGCTTTCATTCCTAGAGGATGCAGATTTCTACGTCCTCTAGGAATAAAGCCCAGCAGGCCAGGACGTAGAATCCCGATGGGGCCGTCACTAAGGGGTTAAAAAGGTAACACTGGAAACAAATAGTTAAAAATATTGCTGCTTTCAAATGTGCATGTCTATTAAATTAAAAGAGAAAAAAAATGTCTCAATCTTCTGACTGACTCTCGGAATCTGAAAATAACTGTAAATTTTGGACTCTTTGAAGTATCCACCCTTTACCCGTATAACAGCCTGGAATTCTCGGTATGCAGTGGATCAACTTTTGATCAAGTTTTTTTGGCTAGGGTAAGTTTGCATTCTTGATGGAAAATCTGACAGAGATGTTTTTGACTAGCTGCTTGCTGTTTGAAACATGGGCTGTTTCCACATTTCTGGAGGGTACTGTCTTCTGAATGGTGAATTCTATATTAAAGTGACCCTCTGGTCCTGGCAAACAAAGATGGATGCACTATTTCTCTGACTACCTGATGCACACTGAGCATTGGTATGCATCCTTCCTGTTAGACACTATACGCTGATCATGGGGGCAGCATTGCCAATCAAAGCAGTATTTAGTGTCTTAGAGTAATGATGCATACTGGTGCACAGTGTGTATCAGGTAGTTGGAGAAGTAGTGCGGCCATCTTTGTTCTCCAAGGGTTGGAAGATCACCTTAAAGGGGTTGTCCCGCGCCGAAACGGGTTTTTTTTTTTCCAATAGGCCCCCCGTTCGGCGCGAGACAAACCCGATGCAGGGGTAAAAAAAAAAAAACGTCCGGTACTTACCCGAATCCCGGCGCTGCTGCGACTTCTTACTTACCTTGCTAAGATGGCCGCCGGGATCTTCACCCACGGTGGACCGCAGGTCTTCTCCCATGGTGCACCGTGGGCTCTGTGCGTTCCATTGCCGATTCCAGCCTCCTGATTGGCTGGAATCGGCACACGTGACGGGGCGGAGCTACAAGGAGCCGCTCTCCGGCACGAGCGGCCCCATTCAGAAGAAAGAAGACCGGACTGCGCAAGCGCGTCTAATCGGGCGATTAGACGCTGAAATTAGACGGCACCATGGAGACGAGGACGCCAGCAACGGAACAGGTAAGTGAATAACTTCTGTATGGCTCATAATTAATGCACGATGTATATTACAAAGTGCATTAATATGGTCATACAGAAGTGTATAACCCCACTTGCTTTCGCGGGACAACCCCTTTAACTATACAGAGTGCTAAAAAAAATGGTGCAAAAGTAAAGCTTATTTCTTCATATATGAATTGCGATACAACAGCCACAATGACATGAAAGGTTTTTAATGCTCCTTAAGGCCCATTTACACCAGCAGATGATCGCTCAAAAATCGCTCAAACGACAGGTTGAGGGACAGCTTTGAGCGATCAATTTGCATAAAGTATTAAGTCGCTACTAAGCTAGTAAATTGCTATTTAGTGTGTAAATGAAACCTTAGCTGTATGCAGTTAATAGCCCGATGGCTCTTATCTGTGCTCAGATCCTTTGTTCTCCACGCGAAAACAATGCAATCAGCACTACCCGTGGAGAACTAATGATAAGGCTGAAGGACGGTTTTTAGGTTAGCTTGAATTTAACAATCAGCTAGCAGTGCCCAAAAAGCGAATGATGGGTGCACATTTACACGCACCGATTATCGCTAAAACGATCGCCAATTACCGTTGTTGTTTTTTTAAGCGATCATCGGCTGGTATAACTGGGCCTTTACCGATTTAAAGTCCCATTTACAGTTGGAAATTAAAAGCGCAGCGAATTTGTTGCGAAAAAAAAATGCTAGTGGGTAGGCACCCTTAAAGGGAATGCCAGCTCAAACACACTGTCCAAACTGCAGGTATCATGTTATAGAGCAGGAGGAGCTGAACAGATTGATATATAGTTTTATGGGAGAGATTCAGTATAACTGTATTCATTTATATCTCTACTCATTCTGAGATGAACAGTCCAATGGGCGGAGCTATCAGTGATTGACAGATACCTGTAAATGACTCTACATACAAGGGTAGCTGTCAATCACTGATAGGACCACCCCTTGGACTGTTTAGCTCAGAATGAGCAAAGGACTCCACCAGCAACAGTAAAGAAAGTTATCTGGGGAGAAAAGAAACAGGTCCAAGTGTGGTATTATAAAGAAGAATTAATACCTGACCTTGCTCCCTGTTCCTCTGGTGGCTGGTCTTCACTTCCATGTACATGGCTAAATGGTCATATACGGTAACGGCTGCCGTCAACACTTCTGCTGCAGTGGTCACATGAGCCTGTGTATGGTAATGCACCAGGAAGTGAAGACCAGCGGGCGACTGACTACTGATCCTATAGAGCGGGAACTTTACTATAAATTTCAAAGACTGTATTCCATAAGGGATGCAAGTGAGGACAGCTCCACCACAGATTCACAGCGCCAGCATAGAGTAGACACAGAGGGAAACATCCTGTGTAGAAGTATTGGCACCCTATATACCACTGAAAGACAATTCTGCAGTTTATTTTTCCTGAGCATAACACTCCATTGGCATCTTGTACTGCTTTACAACCAAAACCCATTATCACTGTATTTACAAACCTCTTCCGCCCAATGCTTATAGCACCCCTTATCCTGTGTATTTAAAGCATCCCCTCCCCCATCTACTTTCTATATGAAATTATCATGACTTTGATTTTAAGATATCACAAGACTTTAGGGAATTGTATAAATATTCTACATCTTTGTCTAACTGACTTCAAAGCTTAAAAATGTGAGTGATTTCAAGGGTGAAATATGTACATTTTGGTTACTCCATCTGCTGCATCGTATCCAGATTCCTGCGTTGTTACACCTCCACCTGCAACAAGTGAACTCTAACAAACTTTCTACTGTGAGGCCAGAAGTAATTTTCAGCATCAGCATGCAATACCAGCACCTCTACAGCACAGACATAGCTTTGGCTATCTGTACTCTCAAACGCAACGATTCAGAGACTTCTGGAACCTAAAGCATAATCTATGTAAAAACCACTAATGACATCATAAGCCATAATTTATGGTGACATCACCCTGTGCAGGATCTATATTCAGGAATACAAGTCCACATCTAGAGTGATGACAACATTGTACAACAAGCATCATAAGTCGCAGCACCCCCTGCAGGACAGGGCCTGGCAGCTTCTTCATTGCTGTGTTCCCATCGCCTGCCCAGCATTCTGCAGATTGCTTACCTTCCCCCTACAATGTAATGAGGTTGTTTTTATTAACTACTCCTCAATCTTCCTGCGCTTGGCTCCTCAGACATAAATTTCTGCTTTATACGGTAATAGCGATTTATTTGCAGCGTGTAACTCTTGGTGTCAGGATGCAAATTCCTGTAAAAACTGATTTTATTTATTACACTCACAAATAATAATAATTGCCCACAATTTAGTGATGACTTTTTTTTCTTCATTATTTGACTGGTGTCCAAGAATTGAAATCTCAGATCTTGGCAGCGACCGAGGAGGAGCGTGATGTATAGGACTGGGAAGGAAACCGACAGATGAGCGGAGGAGTGACCCTGGATGTATACACTGCCGATCTACATGCTGCCATTATGTGCTCGAACTGATGAAATCTGAACCCCTAGATTATACAGTAATCCATATGATGCAACTGATTGTTTGCACCACCCATCTTATCATTAATAACTCTTGGCCACATTTTCCTACTTGGCCGAGTGTCTCTCTATCAGAAGGACAGTCCCTACTACAGACTGCAATCTCCCTGCACCTCTTTATTTATCTCCACTGTGTATTTCCAGGTCTACATACTGCATTGTGTATACCGTGTTTAACTTTTTTACATGTATAGCTGCCTGGACACTATTTAAATTGACTTTTTTTAATTAACTCTTAGCAGGGCTTAATTTTGGAGTAGGGCTTATATTTCAAGCATCCTCAAAAAGCCTGAAAAATCATTTTGCATCCTCAAAAATTCTGGAAAATCATGCTATGTCTTATTTTCAGGGGATGTCTTATTTTCAGGGAAACAAGGTATGTGTAGTGTATACAGAGGTGTAATAATGTGCTGTATATACTGTACTGTGTGGAGGTGTAGTGTACTGTATTGTGTGTGAATACATATTTGCGTGTGTTTTGTGATTTTCAACTTTTGTTTATCAACATCTGATGTGTGATTTAAGTCTTCCCTTAATTTGTGAAGAGAATGGGGCACCAGTGGTGGACTTGCCAATTCTGGTGTTCTCTGGTGAATGCCAATGGAGGTGCATGGCGCTGAACTGTGAGTGCAAGTCCCACTACAGGACGCTGGGCTCCATGCCATCCTCATGGAGTCCAATTCTGACTATTTGGTCAGAAACAAGCAGACCGGTAGCCCGCTGGAAGTCATGTTGTAGGGCTATGGCAGTACTCCTTCTGTTCCTCCTCTCACAAAGGAGCAGATATTGGTCCTGACGTTGGGTTGATACTAGTCTACAGCCCTGCCCAGCGCTCCTTGTGTAATGGCCTGTATTCTGGTATCTGCTCCATGCTCTTGAGACTGTACTGGGAGACATTGAACACCTTCTGATGGCAAGTATGGACATCCCATCCTGGAGGACAGGGCTACCTGTATACCTGATTGGTCTGTAGGTACCGCCTCATGCTACCACTAATGAGTAGGACGCTAACAAAATGCTAAACTAGAGAAGAATCGGTAACTAAGGCTAGGGAGAGAGTATCTGTGGCCACCATCTGCAAATCTATTTCCTTTTTGGGGGTTATCTTGCTGTTGTCACTTTAATTTGCACCAAAGCATGTGTAATTCCTATCTGGACAAATTGATATCCCTGATGTTTAGGTGACTTAAGGATACACTGTGATGTGTAAGTGTATTTGTGTGGTTTGTGAACTGTGTATATATGGTACTGTAAAGATGTGCCCATGCCTAAAGGTTCTGTCAGCAAAAAAACCCCAAAATTATACTCGCCTGCGCCTTGCCGGCCATTCACCACAAACCTGCTGCTCTCCTGATGTCCCTCCAGCAGTCTTTATATTGCAAGGCAGAAGCTGGCAAAGTGCCGGCTTCTGCCACTGCTCTGACCACTGCCGGACGGCAAGTACTGCCACATGGGTCAGTGGTCGACGTGTCAGACACGTCGCCCACTGATTGGCCTAGCCGCGCCTAACCTCTGAAGTCCTCGGATAGTCCACAGTGAGTGCGCATGCGCCCCCCTTCCCGGCACGCTTGAGGTTATACGAGGACGTCATAGTTTAGGTCGGCGTCAGCGCATAGGAGCTGATGGGGGATGATCCCTCACGCGACAACTAAACAACGGAGGAAAGAAATACAACGGGATTAGGTAAGTTTACTTCTTTCCCCAGGTTAGACTGTACCGGGATGCAGGGCAGAATGCAGGTGAGTATAATTTTTTTTTATTTTGCTGACAGAACCTCTTCAATGGGGTTGTCCAAGTCATTAATCTATGTTTAAATAGGCTTTCCATTTGTAAAAATAATAACAGATCCTATACACCAGTGGTTCCCAAACCTTTTCAGCCATGGAGCCCTTTTTGAAGCAAAAGTTTCTTGTGGAGCCCCAAGGTGTGGAAGGGGGAGGGGTACGGCATATCATTTTTACCTCCATCGTCATAAAAAGGACAGGGCTGTTTAAAAAAACAAAAAAAAAACAGGGAGGAACACTGGAGCGCTGGATGGGCTATTGATATACATTATATTTAAAATAACATACTGCAAAATTAAATCCGCCGCTCATGTCAATATCCACACAGGTTTTGTACAGATTTTTTCCACAACGCGTGGATGAAGTTTTTAAAATCACATCTACTTTGCTGCTACAGCTACTGTTAATTCCACAGCAAATTCGCCCCATGTAGTAATAGTGACACCCTATATTGGTAGCCCCAGTAATAATAGTGACCCCTATTGCAGCCTCAGTGATAATACTGACCCCCACAGTGGCCCCAGTGGTAATAGCGACTCCCACAGTGGCCCCAGTAGTATTAGCGACCCCACAGTGGCCCCAATGGTAATAGTGACCCCCACAATGGGCTCAGTAGTAATACAGACCCCCACAGTGGCCCCAGTAGTAATAGCAACCCCCACAGTTGCGCCAGTAGGAATAGTGACATCCATAGTGGCCCTAGTAGTAATAATGACCCCGACAGTGGCCCCAGTAATAATAATAATAACAACCCTACAGTGGCCACATTAATAATATTAACCCCCTCAGTAATATTAACCCCACAGTAGCCACAGTAATATTACCCCTCTCAGTAATATTAACCCCACAGTAATAATATTAACCCCGCAGTAGCCACAGTAATATTAACCCGCTAAGTAATATTAACCCCACAGTAGCTCCAGTAATAATAGCTCACCAACCTGTATAATTACCTTCTCCTTGTAGTCAGCGTCTCTCCTCCTCTTCTTGGCGCTGATCCCGGGTACATACTGACAGCAGTGTGTGAGCCGGAACGTTTCATCCCTTGTCCTCTCCTGCAGAAGTGAGGAGGAGAGGACTCAGGGGAGGAGGATCCCGGGTGCACACTGACATCAGAGCATGCACCAGGATCAGCGTCGCAACGTGATTACCGGACGAGGAGCTACAGCACCCTGACGGTAATCACTACAGTTAAGCCGTTGACTGCTCACCACAGAGACCCTCGGTCGGAGCCCCAAGGGCTCCACATGGCACAGTTGGGAACCCCTGCTATACACAACTCTCCCAGCTCCCCGCGGTGTCCAGTGCCCCAGCCATCAATCTCCATTATGAGAAACTTTACACCCTGCAGTCATCCTGTGCATGAGACATCACAGGCTGCTGCAGTCAATCGCAGAGCATTAAGTGGGGCCACAGAGAGAAGCACTATTTAGCAGGGCCTCAGAGGAGAACACTATTACGCAGGGCCAGAGACATGGGTACTATAACTAAATTATAGGGGGCTCCTGACTCAGAGCACACTTTGCTTTTGCTAATGGCCTCTGGATACTGCAGCTACCAAGATTAGGGAAGGCATGGTGTGGCGATAAAGGGCACAGGTGTGATCAGCTGTTGGCCAGGAAAGTGGGTGAGAAGTCCAGGTATGGTTTATACTCTGCAGACGGTATGCATGTTGACCACTGCAGCCAATCATAGTGCACTGCTGCAGCCTTTGACTGGGCAGTCTGCAGACAGAGGGTCACTGTCTGCAGCATGCACAAAGTGCCAGTTGGGAGAATGGGAGATACCATGCTGGAGCGATAGAATCTGGAGCTGGTATGTATTGTTTTATTATTTTCCATCATTGTCTGCAGATTTGAAAAAAAAAAATTAACACTGAAAATCCCTTTAAGGAAAGACATATCTGTATGGGTGTATTCTGTGTACTGTGCGTAAGATTTGTGCACTGTGCGTATATCTGTGTGTTATATACCCTGTGTGTATATCTGTGTGTTATATACCCTGTGTGTATATCTGTGTGTTATATACCCTGTGTGTATATCTGTGTGTTATGTGCGCTGTGTGTATATCTGTGTGTTATATGCGCTGCGTTGAGTATTTATTTTTGTGTGTTTCAAAAGCAGAATAAAATAAATCCATTTTCTGCTTTGAGCAGCAGGTAATTGTTTATTGAGCGGAGATACAAGTCAATTTCCAGTAAAATATATTTGAGCCGCCGGTAACGCAACAGGGCATAGGGGAATGTCGGGGGAGGAACGCATCACCCTAGAGCGCAGTAAATAGTGCACACTCCCTGGGGAGGAGTTGGTCATGTTTCCTTCTTTTTCATGGTATTTTCTTATTTCCAGTCTCTAGATGCTGAAGCTCGGTGGTTCATAATGCCTCCCTGCTGCTTAGAACTCCCAATCTAGATGTCAGTGGTGGCTTCACAACGCTGCCGCTCTGTTACTTTAATGTGTTCTTTCAATCACAGCATGCAACACACAGCACAACCATGCCAGTCACGTCCGCTGGCAGAGCAGATGAACCGCCTGTACCACAATCCTCAGAGGAGGCACCCCGGTATCCAAGATCCATAAGGAAGCGCCCCCCATAATTCCCTCCCCGCAATCACCTGGAGGCAGAGCTGGTGAAGGTCTTAGCAGCGGACGCTGCACAAATGAAGATAATTGCTGCAAGGGTCCAAGCACTATGGAGATGTCACAAACTGGTGCGTGGCTTCCCCTACCATAAAGGGGTGGACCAATGAAACGGGTTAAGCAGCCAGTTCTCTGTCTTCTCCGGAGCCTCAATAGTAATTGGCGTTATGGTAGCTTTGTCTGAACAGACTGGTAGCAGGCTCATTAAGCTCCCATGGTCTGGCCGGTGTCTTTCTGCCTCATATTGTACTCTGGGCATGGTAACCCAGCAGATGCTCCAACTGTAACTTTGACATGAGGGCTTCTGACTCATGCTGCGCAATTAACTTTAATAACGTAAAGGAACAGTTCAATACAAACACACAATAGCCGCGCACACGCCACTTATCATAAAAGAACGTTCATTCTCGGTAGACCAGTTACCGGTCTGATACCTTTTGCTTCTACTATAATCGGGATTCCGAAGTATTTCTGTGAGGCCTAAAGCCAATCTGCAAAGTGGGTTTAACAGTTTACCTGAGATCCGGGTTTACTCACAGCAGTATTACTCAAAGTCCGTGTCCACTGGTGGTGTACCAAGAAAGAGCGCTAACAAAGAGAGAGCCAACTCCTGGCTTGGTGCGGTCTGTCACTGATTGCTGTCACCTGAGTGGCCTGTTAGGCATCTGGCTGGTGGCCCCAGGGTCAGCTGCTTAATTTCTGGCTGCGCACGGCTTGCAGCCCTGCTACTCCTCAGACTACCCTTGACCCAGTTTCTGATTCAGGACTGCGTATCAGAAGCCGCCACTCTCCCCTCTGCCACCACTTCTTTCATTAAAGAATAAAGCATTATCCATATTAAAGGGGTTGTCCCGCGGCAGCAAGTGGGGTTATACACTTCTGTATGGCCATATTAATGCACTTTGTAATATACATCGTGCATTAAATATTGGCCATACAGAAGTTATACACTTACCCCCTCCGGTGCTGGCGTCCCCGTCTCCATGGCACCGACTAAAGCTGCCTTCTCCTTCCATTAGATGTGCTTGCGCTGTCTGCTCTTCTGTTCTGTTGAATGGGGCCGCTCCGGCGTGCTCGCACCGCACAGGTCTTCTGCACATGCGCAGACCAGCTCTCCGGCGCGAGCACGCCAGAGCGGCCCCATTCAACAGAGCAGAAGACCGGACAGCGCAAGCGCGTCTAATGGAAGGAGAAGGCAGCTTTAGTCGGCGCCATGGAGACGGGGACGCCAGCACCGGAGGGGGTAAGTGTATAACTTCTGTATGGCTCATATTTAATGCACGATGTATATTACAAAGTGCATTAATATGGCCATACAGAAGTGTATAACCCCACTTGGGGGGAAGGGATACATAAGTATAGAATTTTCTTTTTTAATGACAGAACCCGTTTAAGGCGTGCATTTTGTATGGTATTTTCAGATTTTTGTCCACCCCCCCATGTAAATATTCCAGACTAGGCTTCCATGCATTTACCAAGGAGTTCTGATGACTGGTTCTTAGAAGTGTGGGCTGAGTGCATATTTTAGTAAAGCCTTCTGTGCATTAATTGTGTGCTACAATACTGTCAGGGATGTATAAGGCCCCTACAAGTAGTACCTATGTTATGTGCAAAGTGTATGTAGCTGAGGAGCTTCCACACGACTGGGGCAGAAGGAAGATGGCCATAGAACCAGCAGCTTGCATTTGGAAAATATAGCTAGAGCTCCGCATGTATATTAATCTGAACCATTCAGGAGACAGTTGCCAAAACTTAGGATAGATCGGGGATATATATGGGAAAGGCTCGAGTTACATGTTCCTTGCTGCTACCACTTCGGAGAAACCAAGAGGGGGATGTATAGGCCAATAGGTTATGGCGAATAATGTGAACAATATTTTGGATTTCAATAAGTGCATTGTTGTGATTATTTTAACCCCTTAGTTACCAAGCCTGTTTGCGCCTTAACGACCAGGCAAAGTTTTGGAAATCTGACATGTGTCACTTTAACAGAATAACTCTGTAAAGGTTTTGTATATCCAAGTGATTCTGACATTGTTTTTTAGCCATATATTGTACTTCATTTAGGTGGTAAAAATAGACTGATAGAATTTCTGTATATTTAATAAAAGCGCCAAAATTTGGAAAATTTGGAAAAAAATTTCATTTTTCTCACATTTTTAATAGTGATATTTCAAATATGTACAAACATACGGTACACATTTTTGATAAGATATATATTTCCATCTGTGTACTTTATTCTGGATGCACATTTGAAAAACTTTCGGGTTCTTTTAACGATTTAGCAGATGTACAAATTTAACATTACTTATTAACATTTTGAGGAACATCAAGCCAAGATTGCAAAGGCTCATAGGTGTTATGATAAATACCCCCACAAATGACTCCTATTTAAAAACTACACCCCTATATATATTCACTGATGGAGGTCAGGAGTATTTTGACCTCGCAGTTCCTTTTCAGGGATTAATGCAATTTAGAGGAGAAAAAATAACATTTCATATTTTTGAAAATCTGTCACTTTAAAGACATATTTTTTTCTATAGTGCACATGAAAATGAGGATTTGCACCCCCAAATGGATACCCCTGTTTGTCCTGTGCTCAGAACCATACCCATTGTGGCCCTAATATTATGTCCGTATGGACAACGGGGCCCAAAATGAAAGGAGCAGCCTGTGGCTTTCAGAACAGACGTTTCGCTTGAAGGTGATTTAGGCCCCATAGCACACTTGTAGAGCCCTTGAGCGGCCAAAACGATGGAGAACCCCCCACAAATGACCCGATTTTGAAAACTGAACCCCTTAACGAATTCATCTATGTCTGGAGTGTGTATTTTGATCCCACAGTTTTTGAATGAATGTAAACAAAGCAGAAGGAAAAAATTACGATTTTCGTATTTTAGCAATTGTGTCATTTTAAAATCAGTTTTTTTTGTACAGCACACACATGAATGAAGACTTTCACCACAAAATGGATACCCCTGTTTGTCCTGTGTTCAGAGATGTACCTTTTGTGGCCCTAATATTATGTCTGTATGCACATCAGGGCCCAAACCGAATGGAGCATCAAGCTTCAGCTGTCTTTTAAATTTTACGTGATCGCCATTATCCGTTGGATAGCGGAGATCACATGACTGGAGCCCGCTCACCACACCCCGCAGTCACTACTCCAAGCTCTCGGCTACCTTTCGTAGCTAGAAACTGAGAGATCTTAAATTTTCCAGGCCCTCCTTAGCTTCTGCGTTTGCGTCCACCATTTGGCTAACGGGCAGATGTGCCGAAGTTTGGGAAAGCTCTGCGGATAAAGATCCCATCAGGAGACATTGCCAGAGACCTTAGGTAAGTAAATTCACCTCCCCTCATGCATTGGATCCGTGCCGGAACGTAAAACTAACTTTTTTCTACATTTACGTGATCGCTGTTATCCATTGGATAGCGGTGATCACATGACCAGGGACCGCATACAGTGGTTCCCGGTGACAGCTCCATGCTCTTGGCTACTCATACTAGCCAGGAGCAGTGAGTTTTTAAATTTTCCGGGCCTCCCCAGCTTCTGTACGTGATGTAATGATGTCTGGCGCGCATGTGCAGACAGCGGCGTCAGGTCCTGGAGAACAAGAATGCCGCAGGACATCGCGGAGGAAGGGGGTGAGTATCCTCAGCTCCACTTACGGATCCGATCCGTAAGGGGAGCTGAAACTTTAACTTTGTTTAACTTTCCATTCACTTTAATGCGATCGCCGGTATCCACAGGATACCGCATGACAGTAGTGAACGGTTGCTGTGTCATCTCAATAGAGAGGGATGGGGGAGACGGGGGAGCGAGAGGAGAGAAATCTGCTGCACTACCCCGCCCCCCTGCTGGCCGCTCCGTGAGACAGCTCTGCTAGCGAACAATGGTCCTTTTACATGGGCAGGTAATTTAAATGTGCTAACAACCACTGATCAACAATGAGCATTCTTGTCAGCGCTCATTGCTAAAAGGCCTTTTACACACAAAGATTATCGCTCAAAATTTGCTCAAAAGCCATCTTTTGAGCAATAATCGTTGCATGTGAATGTGCCCATCTTTCATTTTTCTGCCGAACGATGATTTTCAGTTCGGCATAAAGTCCATCAATCGGCAGAAGAGCTGATAAGCAGGACCGCATGCTGTGTTCTGTCCGGGGAGCATTGATAACATTGTCTCAGCTGTCAGCCCCACGGCAGAACAAGGGGAATTTATTCAGAGAACAGCAGGTGGTCTTTTCTCTGAATACAGCTCTCGGTATCTCACACGCTACTAACTGGTACTAATAAGCACTAGTACTAAGTAGTAGTTTATGCAAAATGATCGCTCAAAAGCCATCTGTTGAGCAATCACCTTTGTGTGTATATGGGCCCTTAGACAATCTTTCATCCCCACAGAGCTATCATTGATCGACTGCATGTCTCTCCATTTACATGTGAAGGTATACAGCCGGGTAGCACATATTTTTATGCTTGCACAAATGAACCCATAGGCTGATGAATAAGCATTTGCTCCTTTGACGGGTGTTCGGTGGTCCCTTTACATGGCCCAATTATTAGGTGAACAATTCTTTGGAGGAACACTCAAGCCCAGTAATTGGCCTGTGTAAGGGCCCTGTTACACATGCCGATTATCGTTCTCCTGCAGGGAGTTGAACGATAATCATCCTGTTTAGCAACCTGAAGAAAGTTAACGACTGAACGAGAAATGTCCCGTTGTTCACTTTCAAGCAGTTTAAAAGATGGCCGACTTTTGTTCTGTGCAAGAAGCAACCATTCAGTACTAACCGACTGCTGCTTACAGTGAATAGAGAGGGGCAGGAGGAGAGCGGGGAGAGAACTCTCCCCCAGCCGCTCCACCTTCCTGCTGGTTGCACTGTCAGCGATCCAGCGATGCTTGCTCCTGTATTGAGCGAGCATCGCAATGACGAGTGTCGGGCATCGTTTGCCCAACACTCATTGTATGTGAGAGGGCCCTAGGGGGCCTTTCACAAAGGGCGGAATATTTTGCAACAGCATTGTAGAATACGCTGTCCTGTGGAACATTCAGCACCAAAATCCGCACTACTAACATGCAGATTTTGGTGCAGAATTGATAATAGCAGACAACATATTTTGCAACGCTGTAGCAGAATATTCCATCCCGTGTGAAAGGTCCATAGAAACACCCTAAGACAAGGTCTGTATTTTCAGCAAAAAGGTGTGTCATAGAGATGAGCGAGCACCAAAATGCTCGGGTGCTCGTTACTCGGGACAAACTTTTCGCGATGCTCGAGGGTTCGTTTCGAGTAACGAACCCCATTGAAGTCAATGGGCGACCCGAGCATTTTTGTATTTCGCCGATGCTCGCTAAGGTTTCCTTATGTGAAAATCTGGGCAGTTCAAGAAAGTGATGGGAACGGCACAGCAACGGATAGGGCAGGCGAGGGGCTACATGTTGGGCTGCATCTCAAGTTCACAGGTCCCACTATTAAGCCACAATAGCGGCAAGAGTGCCCCCCCCCTCCCAAAAACTTTTACTTCTGAAAAGCCCTCATTAGCATGGCATACCTTAGCTAAGCACCACACTACCTCCAACAAAGCACAATCACTGCCTGCATGACACTCCACTGCCACTTCTCCTGGGTTACATGCTGCCCAACCCCCCACCCCCCTCCCCCCCACAGCGCACACCAAAGTGTCCCCGCGCAGCCTTCAGCTGCCCTCATGCCACACCACCCTCATGTCTATTTAGAAGTGCGTCTGCCATGACGAGGAACCGCAGGCACACACTGCAGAGGGTTGGCACGGCTAGGCAGCGACCCTCTTTAAAAGGGGCAGGGCGATAGCCCACAATGCTGTACAGAAGCAATGAGAAATAGAATCCTGTGCCACCGCCATCAGGAGCTGCACACGTGGGCATAGCAATGGGGAACCTATGTGCCACACACTATTCATTCTGTCAAGGTGTCTGCATGCCCCAGTCAGACCGCGGTTTTTAATTCATAGACACAGGCAGGTACAACTCCCTATTGTGAAGTCCCTGTGGACCCACAGCATGGGTGGCTCCCTGGAACCCACCGGCGGTACATACAAATATCCCATTGCATTGCCCAACACAGCTGAGGTAGTAATGTCGTGCTTAATGCAGGTGGGCTTCGGCCCACACTGCATGCCCCAGTCAGACTGGGGTTCTTTACAAGTGGACACAGATGCTTTTATAATTCCCTGTGGACCCACAGCATGGGTGGGTGCCAGGAAGCCACCGGCGGTACATAGAAATATCCCATTGCATTGCCCAACACAGCTGAGGTAGTAATGTCGTGCTTAATGCAGGTGGGCTTCGGCCCACACTGCATGCCCCAGTCAGACTGGGGTTCTTTACAAGTGGACACAGATGCTTTTATAATTCCCTGTGGACCCACAGCATGGGTGGGTGCCAGGAAGCCACCGGCGGTACATAGAAATATCCCATTGCATTGCCCAACACAGCTGAGGTAGTAATGTCGTGCTTAATGCAGGTGGGCTTCGGCCCACACTGCATGCCCCAGTCAGACTGGGGTTCTTTACAAGTGGACACATGTAGGTTAAACTCCGTGTGCACCTACAGCATGGGTGGCTCCCTGGAACCCACCGGCGATACACAAAAATATCCCATTGCATTGCCCAACACAGCGGATGTAACGTCAGCTGTAATGCAGGTGGGCTAAAAATTCATTTGATTACACTGTAGGCGAGGGCCCACAAAAATTGCTGTATCAACAGTACTAATGTACATCAGAAAAATTGGCCATGGCCAACCAAGAGGGCAGGTGAAACCCATTAATCGCTTTGGTTAATGTGGCTTAAGTGGTAACTAGGCCTGGAGGCAGCCCAGTTTAACGAAAAATTGGTTCAAGTTAAAGTTTCAACGCTTTTAAGAGCATTGAAACATAAAAATTGTTTAGAAAAATTATATGAGTGAGCCTTGTGGCCCTAAGAAAAATTGCCCGTTCAGCGTGATTACGTGAGGTTTCAGGAGGAGGAGCAGGAGGAGGAGGAGGAATATTAGACACAGATTGATGAAGCAGAAATGTCCCCGTTTTGGATGGTGAGAGAGAACGTAGCTTCCATCCGCGGGTGCAGCCTACGTATTGCTTACGTATCGCTGCTGTCCGCTGGTGGAGAAGAGAAGTCTGGGGAAATCCAGGCTTTGTTCATCTTGATGAGTGTAAGCCTGTCGGCACTGTCGTTTGACAGGTGGGTACGCTTATCCGTGATGATTCCCCCAGCCACACTAAACACCCCCTCTGACAAGACGCTAGCCGCAGGACAAGCAAGCACCTCCAGGGCATACAGCGCGAGTTCAGGCCACGTGTCCAGCTTCGACACCCAGTAGTTGTAGGGGGCAGAGGCGTCACGGAGGACGGTCGTGCGATCGGCTACGTACTCCCTCACCATCCTTTTACAGTGCTCCCGCCGACTCAGCCTTGACTGGGGAGCGGTGACACAGTCTTGCTGGGGAGCCATAAAGCTGGCAAAGGCCTTGGAGAATGTTCCCCTGCCTGCGCTGTACATGCTGCCTGATCTCCGCGCCTCCCCTGCTACCTGGCCCTCGGAACTGCGCCTTCTGCCACTAGCGCTGTCGGATGGGAAGTTTACCATCAGTTTGTCCACCAGCGCCCTGTGGTATAGCAACACTCTCGAACCCCTTTCCTCTTCGGGAATGAGAGTGGGAAGGTTCTCCTTATAGCGTGGGTCGAGCAGTGTGTACACCCAGTAATCCATAGTGGCAAGAATGCGTGTAACGCGAGGGTCACGAGAAAGGCATCCTAACATGAAGTCAGCCATGTGTGCCAGGGTACCTGTACGCATAACATGGCTGTCTTCACTAGGAAGATCACTTTCAGGATCCTCCTCCTCCTCCTCTTCCTCCTCCTCAGGCCATACACGCTGAAAGGATGACAGCCCAGCAGCATGTGTACCCTAACCAGTGGGCCAAGCTGTCTCTTCCCCCTCCTCCTCATCCTCCTCATGCTCCTCCTCCTCCTCCTCAACGCGCTGAGATATAGACAGGAGGGTGCTCTGACTATCCAGCGACATACTGTCTTCCCCCGGCTCTGTTTCCGAGCGCAAAGCGTCTGCCTTTATGCTTTGCAGGGAACTTCTCAAGATGCATAGCAGAGGAATGGTGACGCTAATGATTGCAGCATCGCCGCTCACCACCTGGGTAGACTCCTCAAATTTTCCAAGGACCTGGCAGATGGCTGCCAACCAGGGCCACTCTTCTGTAAATAATTGAGGAGGCTGACTCCCACTGCGCCGCGCAAGTTGGAGTTGGTATTCCACTATAGCTCTACGCTGCTCATAGAGTCTGGCCAACATGTGGAGCGTAGAGTTCCACTGTGTGGGCACGTCGCACAGCAGTCGGTGCACTGGCAGATTAAACCTATGTTGCAGTGTCCGCAGGGTGGCAGCATGCGTGTGGGATTTGCGGAAATGTGCGCAGAGCTGGCGCACCTTTCCGAGCAGGTATGACAAGTGGGGGTAGCTTTTCAGAAAGCGCTGAACCACCAAATTAAAGACATGGGCCAGGCATGGCACGTGCGTGAGGCTGCCGAGCTGCAGAGCCGCCACCAGCTTACGGCCGTTGTCACACACGACCATGCCCGGTTGGAGGCTCAGCGGCGCAAGCCAGTGGTCGGTCTGCTCTGTCAGACCCTGCAGCAGTTCGTGGGCCGTGTGCCTCTTCTCTCCTAAGCTGAGTAGTTTCAGCACGGCCTGCTGACGCTTGCCCACCGCTGTGCTGCCACGCCGTGTGACACCGACTGCTGGCGACGTGCTGCTGACACATCTTGATTGCGAGACAGAGGTTGCGTTGGAGGAGGAGGAGGAGGAAGGTGCTTTAGTGGAGGAAGCATACACCGCCGCAGATACCACCACCGAGCTGTGGCCCGCAATTCTGGGGGTGGGTAGGACGTGAGCGGTCCCAGGCTCTGACTCTGTCCCAGCCTCCACTAAATTCACCCAATGTGCCGTCAGGGAGATATAGTGGCCCTGCCCGCCTGTGCTTGTCCACGTGTCCGTTGTTAAGTGGACCTTGGCAGTAACCGCGTTGGTGAGGGCGCGTACAATGTTGCGGGAGACGTGGTCGTGCAGGGCTGGGACGGCACATCGGGAAAAGTAGTGGCGACTGGGAACCGAGTAGCGCGGGGCAGCCGCCGCCATCATGCTTTTGAAAGCCTCCGTTTCCACAAGCCTATACGGCAGCATCTCTAGGCTGATCAATTTTGCAATGTGCACGTTTAACGCTTGAGCGTTCGGGTGCGTGGCGTCGTAGTTGCGCTTGCGCTCAAACTGTGGCACTAGCGACGTCTGGACGCTGCGCTGAGAGACATTGCTGGATGGGGCCGAGGACAGCGGAGGTGAGGGTGTGGGTGCAGGCCAGGAGACAGGTAGTGCCTGTGTCCTCAGAGGGGGGTTGGATCTCAGTGGCAGGTTGGGGCACAGGGGGAGAGGCAGTGGTGCAAACCGGAGGCGGTGAACGGGCATCGTCCCACCTTGTGGGGTGCTTGGCCATCATATGCCTGCGCATGCTGTTGGTGGTGCCTCCCCAGCTGATCTTGGCGCGACAAAGGTTGCACACCACTGTTCGTCGGTCGTCAGGCGTCTCTGTGAAAAACTGCCACACCGTAGAGCACCTTGACCTGTGCAGGGTGGCATGGCGTGAGGGCGCGCTTTGGGAAACAGTTGGTGGATTATTCGGTCTGGCCCTGCCTCTACCCCTGGCCACCGCACTGGCTCGGCCTGTGCCCACACCCTCACTTGGCCCTCCGCGTCCTCGGCCGCGTCCACATCCTCTAGGCCTACCCCTACCCCTCAGCATGCTGTATTACCAGTGATTTGATTTCCCAGGCAGGAAAGAAATTGGCGCAAGGCTACACTCAACCGTAGCTGGTTGCGTCTGATTTTTGTACGTTGTCCACGCAGCACACACGTACACGGAGACCTTAGGACTGACACAGGCTCGCCAAATATAATTTTTTGTCCTTTTTTGCAAAGGGAAGACCCCACTGCGTATATTCAATGAACAAGAAGTTTAATATCTGTGGTGTGGCCCTCAAAAAGTGTCACACAACTATAGTGTAGCAGAGTTATTAACTCTAGCAGAGCAGGTATTTGCCAGTCAGGAAAGACAATGGCGCAAGCCTGCAGTAAACCGTAGCTGGTTGCGTCTGATTTTTGTACGTTGTCCACGCAGCACACACGTACACGGAGACCTTAGGACTGACACAGGCTGGCCAAATATAATTTTTTGTCCTTTTTAGCAAAGGGAAGGACCCACTGCGTATATTCAATGAACAATAACTTTTAGAACTGTAGTGTGGCCCTGAAAAAGTGACACACAACTTTAGTGTAGCAGAGTTATTAACTCTAGCAGAGCAGGTATTTGCCAGTCAGGAAAGACAATGGCGCAAGCCTGCAGTAAACCGTAGCTGGTTGCGTCTGATTTTTGTACGTTCTCAACGCAGCACACACGTACACGGAGACCTTAGGACTGACACAGGCTGGCCAAATATAATTTTTTGCAAAGGGAAGGACCCACTGCGTATATTCAATGAACAATAACTGTGTTGTGGCCCTGCCTACACAATTCTGTCCCTGTAGTATCAATGGAGGGTGCAATGCTCTGCACAGACGATTTTTAGAAAAAAAAAAATATGCAACACTGCTAACAGCAGCCAGCACAGTACTGCACACGCTTAAATTTGGCCCTAGAAAGGACCGTTGAGGTTCTTGAAGGCTACACTCACTCCTAACACTCTCCCTGCCTAAGCACCACTTCTGTCCCTAATGCCGGGTGCAATGCTCTGCACTGCCGATTTTGAGAAAACAAAAAAAAAAACACTGCTAGCAGCAGCCTGCACACAGGTAGATGTGGCCCTGAGAAGGACCGTTGGGGTTCTTGAAGCCTACACTGACTCCTAACGCTCTCCCTACAGCAGCACCAGCACGATAGTACTTTCCCTCAGCTAACTCACAAGGCATGTGTGGCGAGCCGCGGGAGGGGCCGACTTTTATACTCGGGTGACATCTGATCGCCCCAGCCACTCACAGCAGGGGGGTGGTATAGGGCTTGAACGTCACAGGGGGAAGTTGTAATGCCTTCCCTGTCTTTCAATTGGCCAGAAAAGCGCGCTAACGTCTCAGAGAGGAAACTGAAAGTAACCGGAACACCGCGTGGTACTCGTTACGAGTAACGAGCATCCCGAACACCCTAATATTCGCACGAATATCAAGCTCGGACGAGTACGTTCGCTCATCTCTAGTGTGTCATAGTGTAATAATGCCTTAAATACCTGGAGATTAGCACAATTACTAATTACTCTTATCTATTGGTCTCTGGGTTTTGCTCTGTACATTGGCCATGCTCTATGGATTGCTGATCAGTATCCATTATCTGTTAGGCATTTTTTTAGTCAATTTAATATATATGTAACTTTACAGTTTGCTGAAACGCAGTAAGAGACAGGCAAGTCAGCGGCGCTGTGAACGGCGCTGCACAAATTACTGCCAAACAGACTCTTGCTGTGCTTCAAAGAAGCCTTGATTGTAGAAACAATGTTTACAGCAATGTAACATTACAAGGCTTTATTCTGGGGCTGCGGGGCGCCCTGAAAGAGCTGGTGGTCGCATGCTGCTAAAGGGTGGCCGGGGCTGCCTCGGATTTGAAGAGTGTGCAGTAAACACATCAGCGGCATAAATCTGTCTCCTGAACTATAAACTTGTTACAAAGTATCAGTGCAGAAATGATGTAGCGGGTCGGGGTCTAGGCTGGTGGTATTACAGACATGACAGCTTTTACAGAAAGGGGGGCGCCCGGAAACAAATAAGGCAGCGCCACCACCGCCATTTCTAAACAGATGCTCTCTTAATTTCACTGCATACATATATATATATATATATATATATATATATATATATATATATGAGGCACAGGTATACGTATGGCTTATATATGTCAAATATTATTTTCATACAATACTTACACAAAGCTCCTATTCACTGCTCTAATAATACTCACCTAAATAGTGACAGAGTTAATGATAACGCTCCTGGTGGTCTAAACCAGTGCAGGGATTAAAGGTACAGCCCTTATTGGTCTAAGGAAAATAAGGAGTTAATAGTAGAGCCCTTGTTGTTCTGAGTGTGTAATTACACAAACTATTCTCCCTTGCGTTCCGTCCAATTATGAGTCGGGAAGGGTATTGTCTCTCCTTGAGGAGAGCACTTAGAAGGGGAGTGAAGAGACTTATAAGGCCATGCATACTCCTCTGGGTAATATGCAAATTATGGAGATGGAACAATATCTATGCAGCGCCACCTATTGTGAAATGGATGGAACTTGCACTGGAGAATAACCCATTGATTTCAGTGGGTTAACTTGCATGAGTTATTTTTCGCTTGCAACAATTGTGCGAGTTTGAAAAATAGCATCAGGACCTATTTTTGGGCGATTCTGTTAAAAAATCTCCCGTTATTTCCTATGGGTACATGAAAAACCTTATCACCTTGCGATTTGCATGTGAGTGCAATGTGTTTTTTCTATTTTATTGATTGGAACATCATTTCTTTTTTTTTAAACGTGTGAAAAATGTGCATGAGGAAATGTATATACGGCAATGTGATGTTTTTCTTGCAGAACACATCACAATCTCAGAAAAAATGCAGGTTTAGGCTTCTTTCACATGAGCGCATATCGGCCGGCGTTTTCACGGCTGGCTGATATGCGCTGTGATCTGATGCATTGGATTCCAATGCATCAGATCACATGGGCGTATTTGGGAGACGTAAAAACGCCCGGCCAAGCCAATATAGCGGCAGGAGTTTTTACGTCAGAGGCAAAACATAGTTCTGAATCTATGCTTTGGCCGAAATACGTTTAGCTGCTGCACGGGCTCCTATGGGAGCCCATGGCAGCGCCCGTAGGTGGAAGGGAGTTTAGCAGCGTGGCTGCTAAACTACCTTCCTCTGTTCTCCCCCCCACCCGTGCAGGCTCACCTGTCTTCCTCCCCTCTCGTTCTGTGCGATGGGAGGGGGCAGGATGGGGGTGGAGCTAAGCGCCAGTCCACCCTGCCTCCTCCCGTTAATGCTATGGACAAAGGGTGGGATGGGGCGGAGCTAAGTGCCCGCCCTCTCTCCGCCCCTTGTCCATAGCCATCAATGGGCGGAATTCGGATGAAGATAGGTCCTGCAATCCAGTAGGACACAGAAGCCCAGCAGCCTATCGTACACACCGGGGGATTTATAAGCCTACGAGGAAGTGGAGGTGTTGGTGAGGCTTCTTAACTCGCCATACACCGGGTGAGTCTATTTTAATATCTTCAGCAATAATACTCCTACAGAGTATGACGTCACATGTTGCATTGTAACTCCAGGCCATCTCGGGTAACGCCTCCCTGACGTGTTTTGAGTTGATCAATGGGAGGAGGCGGGGCAGACCGGTGCTTAGCTCCGCCCTGCCCCTCCCATAGCACGGACAAGGAAGAGAGGTGAGCCTGTGATGGGGATGGAGGGGAAGTGGGCAATGGCCTGGTGAGCGTGGTGCATTTGCGCGGGCCTCACTAGGCCATATAAACGGGCCATATAAGCGTTTGATTTGTGCCCATTCATGAAATCTTTCACTAACACCGTAGCGTATATCAGCCGGCTGTGAAAACAGCCGGACGATATGCGCTCGTGTGAAAGAAACCTTACAAGTATAATATCAGCTCGATTTTCTCAGACCGACATCGCACTTGCCCGTGTAAATTCAGCCTCAGTCCTCTTTTACACGAACGTCATTTTAGCACTCCAATAGCCAAGCTAAAAAAAAGCGAAGCTATAGAAGCGGTAAATCGTGTGAACAAAAAATAGCCGCGACCAAGTCACGGCTATTCTCTGACAGGCTACACGGCTGGCTGTGGCATCTTGCAGTGCACTGACATCGCAGCCCTGAAATCCCTCAGCCGAGAGAACGATGAAAGGCATTCCCGTGGGGATGAAGGGAGTCCCTGGAGAGATGAAGGGAGTCCCTGGAGAGATGAAGGGAGTCACCGCAGGTACTTCCTTAATCTCCACGGAGACTCCCTTCATCCCTGTGGGGTTGCCTTTTATCCCTGCAGGGACTCCCTTTATCTCCCTGGGGACTCCCACGGGGATCTTAACCTCCCTCCCTTTCCCTTTGCCAGCCAGCTAACATAGACTTTCATAGGAGACCATGGAGCCACCGGCATTGTGTCGTCCAAAGATAGAACAGGTCCTATCTTTTGATGGAGAGAAGTTTTGGCGTCAAAAAATCGTTCATCTAAAAGAACCCATAGGAAACCATAGGTTCTTTTAGATGCAGTTTTTTTGACGTGCCTCTTCTGTGTCAAAATGACGCTTGCGTGAAAGAGCCCTTGAACAATAGAAGTGGTAAGGAAAATCTGTCACCAGGTTCATGCTGCGCAAACCACAGGTAGCATTAACCTGGGACAGGTACAGACACTGACGTAACTATAGGGGATGCAGGGGATGCGATTGCACCCGGGCCCAGGAGCCTTAGGGGACCTATAAGGCCTCTCTTCTCCATATAGGGAGCCTAGTACTATGCATAAAGCATTATAGTTGGGGGCTCTGTTACAGATTTTGCATTGGGGCCCAGGAGCTTCAAGTTACGCCTCTGTGTTAAGGGGTTAAGAGACGTTGGGGAGCCCAAGGATAAACTTTTGCACCCGGGCCCATGATCCTTTAGCTACGCCCCTGGGTACAGATACATTTTTCTTCAGCTTGACCCTCAATGCAATGTGATATCATGGTGGTTTAGTTACACTTTGGAGTACTTACAGGTACTTTTACATGGCACAATTATTCTGCAAATTGCTCATTAGATCAAGTGGTTTGCACGATAGTTAGTTGAACGATCCCTGTCCTGCTCCACCTCCTTTCACTGAGCGATGATCCCCCTGTGTAAAAGTACAGGAACGGTCATTGCTGGGATGTCTGTCGGGCTTCTGCAATAGGTTTAGTTGTGTTAGGTAAAGAGAACAATGGCTGCAGCATTTCAGAATAAGACATGCCAGCAATGTGCATACCTGCCCCAGGTCGTGCCGCCTATAGTTTGGGCAGCATGAACCTAGTGGTAGGTTATTTTTAATGATAAAGCACTTGGTAGTTAAAGGCAGTGAAGAGTTTATTAGTAAAGATCCTTGTGATTGAGGGCAGTTAAGCTGCATTCAGACAGCCGTAGCCGAGTTGCGCCCAAGAGTCTCACTCTTGTTTGTATGCTGTTCGATCTGGCGCAACAGTGGGCATTGCATGTCCTATTCTCATCCATGATATGAACCAGAATAGGACATTCATTAATTTTTTTTCGCACAGATCACCGGTCCACATGAAAACTCGCCCGTGTGAATGTGGCAGTGTGCTGCTGATGAAATACATGGACCACACATGGGCAGGAATTGCGACTATCTGGATGAGGCCTATATAATAGAATTTCTGGTGGTCTAGGGTTAATGGTAAAGTGGTTCAGAGCCATGCTCCGCTCTCAGGATACAACCAGCTCTTGCTTTATCTCTGTATTTCGGGATCTGTAACGCAGTCAGAGCTTTCTGTCGCCATCTTGCTGCAGGCTCCATCATTTCTGGCTCTGGTTCATATTTTTCCATTGTGATTATTTTGCTCCTATAGCAACAATGAAGAAACAGAAGAGAAACTTGTTGCCTCCCTGTCATCACCTCCTCATATCTGATTCACTCTGGTGACTGCAGAACATTGTGCGTTGTTTCTCCTTCTGCAGAGCATCGCGCCCTCTGACTGGTGGAATGATGATATTACATATTGTATTAGAATGAACAACACGCAGGTCGAACGTGTCTGCACTCACATCATGTGGCCCTCTCTTAATGACATGCAGTTCCTGTGGCCTTTAAATAATACATTATTGTCATCCTCATGACATTTCCCACTGCATGTAATTAGTGTGAGATGTCATTAAGCACAGATCAGCCATTAAGTGACGACACACACAGAACCTGTGGCTAATAGAGTGACAGCGACCTGCCGAAAGTGAAAAGGTTCCATCTTGCAGGGTGTCAGGACGGCCAGGATGAGGCCCCCACTATCCAATAATCACTCTGAGGGTTATGATTAGTTGTCTGCTGTAAAATGGAAACCTGGAAACAAACTATAAATTTCAATTACTTTGCTTCACTCACACCCAGGAACTCCCAAGATATTAACTTTCTACATTAAGTAAATAAATTACGCAATATGAATTATCTGCTTGCATAGAAGACGTGTCTAGAAGATGACTATGTCAGGAATGCAGAGGGACGGCCTGGAAAACAATGTATAGACAGTCTTAAAGGGGTATTCTTATCTATCTACTATTCATGCCATAACCTAAGGATCGGTTATCATTAGCTGATCAGCGGGGTTTGCCACTAAGGAACCCGATCACTCAGCTGATTGTCAGTGTAGTGCGACAGACATCATCATCAGTAGTTACATGGGGTATAATAGGAGGCCTCGCTGCCATTGATTTCAATAGGAGTGAAGTCATCTGCCATACTTCTGGTCCTGACTAGAGATGAGCGAACCTACTCGGCCACGCCCCTTTTTCGCCCGAGTACCACGATTTTCGAGTACTTCTGTACTCGGGCGAAAAGATTCGGGGGGCGCCGTGGGTGAGTGGGGGGTTGCAGCTGCTACCCCCCGCGCTGCCACGCCTCCCCCCGCCCCCCGGCGCCCCCCGAATCTTTTCACCCGAGTACTAAAGTACTCGAAAATCGCGGTGCTCAATCGAGTAATTACTTGAAACGAGTAGGTTCGCTCATCTCTAGTCCTGACCATCAATGACGACATCTGTTCCACTGCACTGACAGTACGGGAGGATCAGTTGATTGACGGGGATCCCCCACCAATTAACTATTGCTGACTTATTCTGAGGATAGATCATTAATTTTAAAAGTCCAGGAAAGTCCTTTTAAAGGAATCATCATGCCTTATACTCCAGTCACATCCAAAGCTGCATTCACAATTCTGCTTGTTCCATGGTGTTAGGATTCAGCACTTTATGTCTCACTACTGAGCTCTGCTGGTTCAGTTCATATAGAGATTAGTTATTATATTACAGTACTCATTATACATATCTGAAAAGTTGCATTGAACTACTAACATTAGTATGGGATGTGTCTGCCAGCACAGGGAATTAGATAAAGGGCTCTTCGAACGCAAGAAATAGCTGATCGGCAAAGTTGGGAAAGCATGTACCGAAGTGGGTTTTGAAGACTGCACAACACCATAAAGAGTCTGTGAAGAGCTGCTGCCTTCCCTGCATGGATCGATGCTGAACGCCTCTGTAACTACTGAAGGGAGATACAAGGCAAGAGAAGCGCAGCGCTGCTGTCAGGTGGAGGTGATAAGGACTGGAGGGATGGAAAGACGGATGAAGTTGTATTCTGCAACATGTTTCAGCCAAATCAAGACAGTAAACACAAGAAGTGCCTAGTACACCAGCAGTACAAACCTCTCTCCTGTCCTGATGATTTGTAACAATGTAACCGAGCAGGTAAAATGTAGCAGTCTGGAGTACAAGCCGCTTAGCTCACTGAGGATTGTCTATGCTGGATACAACTGTAACAAATCCTCAACTACAAGAAGTATTTGATCTCTACAGGCTTTAAATGTCTGGATGTAAGCAAGAATGTTTTACTTACTGACAATCAGAGATCTTGAAAATGCTGAAGAATATAATCACAAAGGGGCAGGTTTATTAAAGAGACTGTCACCATTAGAGATGAGCGAGCATGCTCGGATAAAGCAGTTACTCGAGCGAGCATCGCTCTTCTTGAGTAACTGCTTACTGGTCCGAGCAGGCTCGAGGGGGCGGGGGTGAGCGGGGGACAGTGGGGGGGGAGAGTGAGAGAGATATCTCTCCCCCCCCCCCCCCGCTACGGCTGCCGCCCCCTGCTCACCCCCGCCGCCCCCCCAAGTAACTGCTTTATCCGAGCGTGCTCGCTCATCTCTAGTCACCATGATTTTGCAGCCCTCACTTGGAGCACCATAAGGGCTTATTTACATGATCATATATCGGCCGCGCTTTCACACCCCAGCTGATATACGCTGCCCCTATGAAGCATTGGTTTACAATTAGAGATGAGCGAGTATACTCGCTAAGCGCAATTGCTCAATCGAGCATTGCCTTTAGCGAGTACCTGTGCGCTCGGGAGCAAAGATTCGGGTGACGGCGGCGGGCGGAGAGCTGCGGGGGAGAGCGGGGAGGAACGGAGGGGAGATCTCTCTCTCCCTCTCCCCCCCCCCCCCCCCCCCGCTCTCCCCTGCTGACTGCCGCAACTCACCAGTCACCCACGCCGGCAGCCGAATCTTTAAAGACGAGTGGGGAGATCAAGCAATTGTCCTTAGCGAGTATGCTCGCTTATCTCTATTTACAATGTATCAGTGCACAGCGACTGGCTTTGCAGTGTAAAAACACCTAGTTGGACGCTGCCACGTCGGTGGCGGCAACTGCATTGACCCCTATGGGAGCCAATGACAGGAGAAGGAAGGTGGGAGGGAGTTTAACTCAGTCCCCCTTCTCCTCTCCGCCCCTTGCCGCTGTTTGCAATGAAAAGGGCGGTATGGGGGCGGAGCCACTCTCATCCTGCCCCTCCCATTGCAAACAGTGGCAAGGGGTGGGAGCTCAGCACATTAGCTTCCGCCCTGACCCACCTCCTCCCCTTGCACAGAGTCGGCAAGAGGGATGAAAGGGCTGTCTCCCCCCCGTCCGACGGCATATATGCCACCCTATGCATCACACGGTAGCGTATCTCGCCTGGCCATTTTCACGCCCGGACGATATACGCTCATGTGAATAGGCCCTAAGGTAGTGACAGTCACACTGATTACAGAGATATGGCTGCTGTGTATATCTGTGCAGTAGTTTGGGGGAAACACATTTTATTAGTAGTAGCTACACAGTGAAGTAGTCTTCAATATTCATGAGCTGCAGCTAGCCTCATCCACCCCGCCCTCCAGTTACTGATTGACAGCATGTAATAGGCAGACTGGAGTTAATCAGTGGCTGAAGAGTGGGGTGGGTGTGGCTAGCTGCAGCTCATGAATATCGAAGACTACTTCCAATAGTCCTCTGTGTGTGGCTGCTACTGATAAAATGCAAATTTCTTCCAAACTACTGCACAGAAACATACAGTAGACATATCACTGTAATCAGTGAGCCTGTCTCTATCTAATGATGCTCTCAGAGTAGGCTGTGAAAATATCTCACTTTAAGGCCGGCTGCACACAAACGAACCGGATTCCACATGTGGGAGCCCACAGTGGAAACCAACTCTGATCCCGGACAGTGCCCCCGCGTACCTTCTCTTTTCTGTAATGTAGATGGCCGCAGGCGCTTGCCGTCAGTCATGCGCAGTACAGATTCTATTAAATATTTGTTTTTCCCGCACCGCCGCTAGGCGATGATGCAGGTACCTGCAACTAATCCGCCATGTCAATCGTGGATGGGCTGTGGGTTGGACAGCTTCCATTGACTTCAATGGAAGCCATCTATGCGTATTCCACACAAAAATAGAACATGGTGCGATTTTAAATTCGCTCGCTAAAATCGCAATTGCTATCCGCTTATCTGAGCGGACATGCGAATGTTCTATTTTTTCAATAGATGCAGAATACCGCAGATCATTCATGTGGGTGACAATTGCGAATTCTGCAATTGAAATCCGGTCATGTACAGCCAGCCTAAGACTGACTTTTTATGTGGCAAGAAAGATGATTGGAGTAAATGGCAACAAATTTGTGAAAAGGCGCATGCCTCTTAGTAAATATGACACATTTCAGACTGTCCTGCAACCAGAAAATTAAATCTATACCTATTATGTGCAGCTGTAGATTTCTGCCCAAATTTACGCTATTCCTGGGTTTAGATTTAACAAATCTGTGTCAGATGTGTTGACCACACCCCTTTATGGGAAACCACATGAACATTTTCAACCTATGGCAAGTGCAGCACAGAAAGTGAAGTTTTTGTGCACTTTGCAAGCTTTTTGAGAAAACTAACTTTTTGGGACTCCGTTTATGCCAAAAGCCAGCATACACTGCTTAAAATCTGTGAGCCAAAGTCAGTTGGAGAACTTTTTATTATACAGTGATAAAGCTTTAGTTGCAGGAAAATGGACATAAGCCCTTAAGGGTTTTCTATTTAGGGTCACATCATTGCCTCTATGCTTCAGTTTAGGACTAAATGACACCAGTAAGACAGGAGGAAGTGATTTCCATTATGTAAATTATTCCTAGATGTACAAATCTACATATTCATGAGTATTTTCCTATCTTGCTCCAGCTCCTGCATGCCTGTATTCAAACAGAATGCCGACATACATGGGTGGAGGGTAACCATGTATGACGAGGGGCTAACATCTTGGTGGTGGGGTTCAGCACTGGCCTCCTATCACCCATAGGCCCTGTGACAGTAGTGCAGGCTGCCTTTAAAGAATGGATCAGAGTGAGCCTGAAGTCTCTGAATATATAAACGTATCTAATGTCTCTCAATAACCATGAATCAGAGATGAAGGAAACTTTGTGCCTATGACAAGCGTTAGACGCCTCTATCTATTTCTGAATTGCTACAATGTTCGTTTCTTGTGAGATGATATTAAAATCATGTACCGGGTATATGGCAATAATAACCATTTCCAGGTGGGATTTGTGTCTTCGGGGCACAGAGCAGCAGATCTCACCTCCCGCGTCATTCTCTGAAGAAGCTCTATCTAAGACTGTTACAAGGAGCGATTCATCTCCTCCATGTTCAGCCGAGGGGCTTCTTGACAGTTTTATCTTCTCCCTCTGATTTTTCTTCTCCATCATGTAAAGTATTTTAGACCTTGAAGGAAATAAAAATAAAGAAGCTCAGATCTCGTCCCAACGTTCAGTCGGAGAAGGTCTTAGCAGTCGCTGTAGGTGAAGCATTCACGTAGCTGCTGAAGTCTTGCTGAGTCTCTGAGTAATGGAAGAATGGCAGTTTCATCAAGATTTCTATAAATCAGGGTCAACTATTATCCATTTCATATCTCATCCAGGAACCCATGACCTCTGGGGTTCGACCTTCATGTTGGGATGACAGGCATCACCAGGACCTATGCACCTCCAAGCTGGATGGTAAGCGTCACAAACCCAATGTACCATCTATATAAGGGCCAATCCAGTCCTATGTGCAAACTTCATCCTTGTGAAGCAGGTGGTGGTGTTGTGTTATGGCGCGGTGGTGACAGATGGAGGCAGTGTACTTTTTAAAATAAAAATAACTTTACTGAATGATCTGGTTTTATATCACTCCATAGAAGGGTACTGGTTCCTGAACATTATGTAATTTCCTTAACTGGAAGTCATACATACCATATATAGCCACATATCCATATAAGGGTAATACCTGGGTGATACAAAGCACTCCGACTGTTAATCATCACTAACCACCGTCCTTGTAGTGGTCCATACTCATAGTCGTAGTCCATACTACGTTCTCGAAGGTCCATGGCATAGCAACATCACATCCTCACACAGCATAGGAGCCACAGTACATCATCAATTTAGGAGTCCCATGTTACTGCGGACACCGTTAGTGAGAAAGTACATCTCCATTATAACATTCCTGTCTCAATCATAATCTGTGCATAACGCTGTTACTCAAAGTGCTTTATTCCCTAGTACAATATCCATACATCACTTTGGTAAATGGCATCACTTCACACATGCTGCCTTACATGACATATCCTATTTTACTATTAAACATCACACTTCATCATCACTTTTCCCACACTCCTCGTGTCACAGTCGAATCAGTCCACTATAGTCCCTATAGTGTGCGCACACTGACGTCTTTTGGACCGGTCTTATGTGTCCTCCAGCTTGCTCTGTCTATTTCCCAGATCCACAGCAATGTCTCCTACATTAGGGACCGAGTCCTCTGCAGGAATGAAGACTCCCACTCCTTCCACGAGCATGATGTCAGTTTCGGCTACCAGATCGTCAGGGTCTTCTCGCTAGAAGCTTGCCCATTTGGCCCCTGGTCATAAGGCCCTTTCGTCGTACATTTCAGCCTTTTCCTATGCTGCTACCCCATCATGGAGACAGCAGTCTGATCGCCGCTCTTACACAGCCATGTACTCCACAGTCCTCAGCAGTCCATTATAACTGTTACTGCTGTTCTGCTGTCCTCCTCTGGAGCTGTGATACAGCTACTTATTCAATGTATATGGCAAAGATGGCTGCCGCCGCATCATCAGTGGGCAGCGCTTAAGTTCTAAATACTGCCCTATCACAGGGCCTGTTTCTTCACAGTGCTAATGCTCTGAGTGTGCTGCATCACTGGGCAGGTGGAGTTACCATCCAACTCTACGAACATGGCACCTAAAGTGCCAGTCATCAGTGCTCTACAGCTGGTCTCTGGCAGGGGAGCGGGGACTCTTCACAGTGCCTCAGACACCCTCATATCGGTGCTGACAAGCACCTTCTTCAGCCGGCAGGTTGGATCCCAGACCAGAGGGGCTGGAGCTACATGCTACAGCCATCGACTACTTCTGAGAGCGGCTGCATGCAGCTTCTCTGGGTAAAGCAGTGCAACCCCCCACACTTGTATAGCAAAAAGTTCTCAAACAGCAGATCTCAGTACACACTCTCCTTCCATGCAGCTCAGCCCCACATGTTTCCACAGAAGAAGCTGGTCAGAAGAGCTCAAGTTACTGTTACAGGACATCTTGTAGATTAACCAATGACTCTCGGGGAAGTAGTCCCACAAGTGTAGTGGCCCAGAAGGTCCTACAGGATATCACACATTGACTAGTCCTTAAATCTCCCCTTACTGTACTCCTTAGGAGACATTTCTGGTGTTGTCTGTTGGAAATACGCTAATTTCCCCTTTCTGCTCAGACTATAGCCTAATCTACTGGCAATGTCTGTCTCCGGATTGGTTGCTTGCGCTAAAATCACTGATTGGTGGAGGGGATCCCAGTCCGGGAAAAGGAGAGCAGGCCAAGACAGGATGTAGGGAGGATTTACAGCGAGAGCGCAAACTAGACAGGAAGAGAGTGGTAGTTAGGAGGAGAGTTGTATTTAGATGGTGGAGGAGAGCGGACGTGTCATGGTGAGTAGAAGTGAACAGCCAAGCTGCAGAATATAACACTGACCGGAGTGGAGGAATCAAGCTCACAAAGTTCTAACTCCCAGTGCAGTGTGGAGGAGTACAGTTTGGGATCTTTCTACAGAACAGTGAGTATTACGAGCCCCTGCTATACTGAAGTCAAGAAAAGTACAGTTCACCCAAGCCTCCATTATAAACACAGTCTGCATTGTGAGCCACGAACGCAAAACTCTCAGATAACTTAGACTGATGGGAGTCCTGTTAAAAGTAAATCTTAAAACAAAGAGAGAGAGACTGTGTTGAAGAAAATTCTGTTCTCATGTTCTTGAATGTATTGAATGCAGCATTATTGTCTACTGCTATTGGAAAGCCTGCATTGCTTTGGATAGTACCAGTTGTTCAAAAGGACCGTTAGTAAACTGTGTGCCTTCAGTTTGCAACAACATTACTGTGGACTCGTCTCAATTCTTTCATTACCATCTGTTGGAGTTTAAAACCCTAAGGTACTGGCGTCACCCGTGACAAAACTGTTAGCCATTGGTCCACCCAGAGTAAAATCCTGTTTCCACTGTGCGTGACCCAGCAAGGCCACTTTTGCAGCCAGTGACAGAAGGGATTGCAGAGCCACCCGTGACCACCATTTTGTTTTTACTCGTGGTCTCCCCCACATCTGGCTTGTCTCCACTGGGATGCCGCACAAGCACTCACATGATCTCTTTTGGGCCTAGTTTACCCACTGTATCTCTTTCTCTATCACAGGACCTGGCTTCTCACTGATCACAATTTTCAATACAATACAACGTGTCCAAATTTCCTACAGAACCATTATCGTAGTCATCCTTTGCTATAACCCTTCAATGCTATTGCATGATAAGTTGTGTAATCAGGCACATTAGTTAGTGCACTATCATTGTACTGTATTTGCTTGCTTGTGCACCAACTGTTTGTCAAATTGATTCTTAACATCCTCCTCTGACCCATTTCATTATTGAGTTGTTTAGATCTGCAAGGTCTCCTTTCTTTGTACGTTTTTTCAATCACACCATTCTCAGTGTGCGTAAAACACTGTTGCATGATAAAACCCTACAAGCTTGTCAGTTTTTGAAAAACTGATCCCAGCTAGTCTAGCGTCAATAACCATGGAAGTTTTCAGATCACTCCTTTTTCCCATTCTAATGAGGATTCACACTGAAACTGATGCACAAAAAACTTGTTCACTTGATTTTATGGTGTACTCAAGGGTCATATACCTTCTTTCCATATAGGGAAGCAGCTCCAATCGTGAAAGGGCAGGTCTCTTTAATAAAGTGGCCATTTAGCAATGGAACTCATAACGGTGGTGAAAGGGCCAGCAGTCAACTATTCAGAGTTCAAGATTAAAGTTTGCATGTTCTCCCTGTGTCTGTGTGGGCTTCCATCCCCACTCCAAAAACACACTTATAGGTAAATATAGATTGTAAGACTCTATAGGAACAGGGCCCAATGCAAAATATGTATGTTCTATATAAATGAGCAACATCAATATATAAAAATTCATTCCAAAATCTGCGGTTGATTGTACTGGTAACCCTCTTACAAGGGGAGCAGATTCCTGCACATTGCATCTATGACATGTCATCCTCCTGCACATGTCCTGGTAAATGTCTCAATTTTATCATGCATACTTCTACAAATTTCACTGTCAAAATCATATGTTAATTGCACATTAAATGCGGATGACCAGGATTCCAGGAATGAGATCACCCAACTCCTCTGCCACATGAGGTGATTATACTGCTAACAACTAATTAAATGACAATTGTGCAGGCTATCACCGGAAGTTGGCAGCTTGTATACCGAGCAAATGAGAACCGCACTAGAACTAAGTGACAATCACCTTGGATGCCATTAATGTTTTTTACATTCATGAGTCACAATAACCATTCAGCCAGCCCAGGCATCCAGGGGTCAGTGCATCCGTATGGGAAAAAATAAAGGCACAGCTTGGAGAAATGTCCGATATATGATGACCTCAAAGTATACAATGCTTCCAGAAAGGCTTCTGACCCTTAAACGTTATATTCTGGAGTGTTGCGGCCTTGTGCAATTGGAAAAAAAATCAAGTTTTTCCCCATCAAACTGTAGGCGTATTCACACAGGCGAGAACGAGTCATGCCTGACATTTTTGAAAAAGGGGGGTGGAGCAGTGCCTGCGAGATTAATCTGTAAACTGGTGTCTTGGTTTGGGTAGTTTTTTTTCTTCTCCCTGTTTTTTATGGGACTGAAAAATGCTTAATTATTCAAAAAAAGGTGCAGCCAACCCACAATACGTCACATCTTTTCATAAGGATATACATGTAAATGAACTGAATTTACTTATGCCTGGGATGGAGGATTACGGTTAGTTTCAGTGTTAGGCTTAAATTATTAGCTGTAAATGCTTCCATTTGAGAGTGGGGCCGCATTAACATGGAAGCATTTACAGCTAATAATGTAAGCCAAGCACTCAAACTAACCCTAACCCTCCATCCCAAGCAAAACTGATTCCCTACGCTGTTGGGAGCTTGCTGCCCGTCTAACATCATCTCCCCTCCAGCCTCACCCCCTCCCCCCACCACCAAGCTGTTACCAGGGCCGCGCTCCTCCATCCAGCCATGGAGAGAGTGTCCCCTCGCTTCATGTGCGCATTACGAGGACAGGAGCAGCTATCAGCAGCGCAAGACGAGCGAGCGAGCCGTTAGTGGAGAAGTGATACTGGGGGAAGGGGGGAGGGGTGTTGAGCGGCAGGACCAGAGAGGCCGATGATGGGAGTGAGCCATGAGTGGAGAAGTGAGACCAGGGGGAAGGGTGAGTGGCAGGATCCAAGAGGCCGACGATGAGAGCGAGCTGTGCAGCCAATCAGGGACTGGAGGCATCACCTGGTTGTCAAGCAGCCTTACCCTTGTCTCCACCCATACTTGTGGTGGAGACAAGATACAATAGTAGCGTCATCTGGTAGGATAGAGTCGAGTCTGTCATAACTGCAAGATAGCAATGAGTCCCTGATGCTCTTGAGGTATACATTGATGTCATAGGTGGCCTAGTAGGAACGTTTTGACATAGTGGCCAGGTAGGAAAATAGGAAACAGAGGCAGCCCTTTAATTCACGATCCAATCCATGTTTATTCATTTCTGCTCACTATGACACCTTTCTATTTTACTACATTGAAGGGCACTGAATTAACCCCTTAGTGACCACCCTATTGCCTTTTTATGTCCTGGCTTGCTGGGCTTTAATCCATAGGGATAAAAAATATGCTCCCTGCGGGGATTAAAACCCTGCAAGCTATGGACGTTAAAGCTCCATGCTGCCGGCTCCTGAAGGTAGCCGATAACCTGGAGCTGTCATCCTGGGCCATGTGACCCACCTCCCAGTCACATGATCGCTGACATTTGGTAAATCATATGAAACTCCATTAAAAGTAAATAAAAGTTAAAGATTCAGCTGTCCTGATGGATTGGATTCATCAGGGCAGCTGAAAATACTAACCCCTATCCTCTGTGATGTCACGCCTATGATGTCTGGCGCATGCACAGAAGGGTGTGCAGCCTGGGAAATTTTAAATCTCTCTGGTTCCCGGCTAACATGTAGCCAATAGCAGAGAGATATCACCGGGAGCCATTGTATGGATATGATCCATGGGGGGAGATGAAATTACGTACCTAAGGCCCCCGGATTTATCCACAGACCGCACCATGGCTTCTGCCGTGCGCCACCGCTAAAATGATTAACACATGCAAATGCCGCGGATTGCTAGATTAATTCAAAATCTCCCTGCTCCTGACTACCAAACGTAGCCAAGAGCCTGGAGATTTCATGGGGGCCATGGTACACAGTCCCTTGCCACGTGATCACCGTTCTCCAATAGAAAATGACAATCATGTAAAAGTAACAAAAAGTTAAAGGGGTTGTCCCGCGAAAGCAAGTGGGGTCTGCCCTCTTCTGTCCGGCTCCGGCATGCTCGCGCCGGAGTGGCCCCTTCAGCGGGACAGAAGAAGCAGACTGCGCAAGCGCGTCTAATCCAGGCTGAAGAAGGCTTCAGTCGGCGCCATGGAGACGGGGACACCAACACTGGAGGGGGTAAGTGAATAACTTCTGTATGGCCAATATTTAATGCACGATGTATATTACAAAGTGCATTAATATGGCCATACAGAAGTGCTTAACACCACTTGCTTTCGCAGGACAACCCCTTTAAAGTTTCACCTCCCATCACGGATCCGATCTATGAAGGAAGGTGAAATTACTTACCTAAGGCCTCTGGCGATGTCCCCCAATGGGATCTTTATCCTCGGACCTTTCCCCAACTTCAGCACATGCGCTCATCAGCAAGATGCTGGACGCAAGCGCAGAAGCTGGGGAAGGCTCAGGCAATTTTAAAATCTTCTTGCTCCTGGCTACTAAAGGTAGCCAAGAGCATGGAACAGTGACTGAGGGCTGTGGCGAGCGGTCCACGGTCACGTGATCACCATTATCCAATGAATAATAGCGATCACGTAAAAGTTAAAACACAGTTGAAGTTTAATGCTCCTTTCGGTTTGAGCTCCGTTGTGCATACAAACATAATATTAGGGCCACATTGGGTATGATTCTGAACACGGGACAAACAGGGGTATCTATTTTGGGGTGAAAGTCTTCATTCATATGTGTGCTGTAGAAAAAAAAACAGTTTTTAAAATGACAGAATTGCCAAAATAATAAAAATCATATTTTTTTTCCTTCTGCTTTGCTCAGATTCATTGAAAAGCTGTGGGATAAAAATACACAGTACACCCCTAGATGAATCCGTTAAGGAGTGCAGTTTTCAAAATGGGGTCATTTGTGGGGGTTCTCCATCATTTTGGCGGCTCAAGGGCTCTACAAGTGGGCAATGGGGCCTAAATCACCTTCAAGTAAAATGCCTGTTCTGAAAACCACCCACTGCTCCTTTCGGTTTGGGCCCCGTTGTGCATACAGACATAAGATTAGGGCCACAATGGGTATGTTTCTTAACACAGGACAAACGGGGGTATCCATTTTGGTTGCAAATCATCATTTTCATATGCACTACAGAAAAAAATCCTGTCTTTAAAATGACATATTTGCAAAAATATGAAATTTTATTTTTCCTCCTGGAAATTGCATTAATTCCTGAAAAGAAACCGTGGGGTCAAAATACTCCTGACCCCCTCAGTGGATACACCAAGGGGTGTAGTTTTTAAAATAGGGTCATTTGTGGGGGTATCTATTATTCTAACACCTATGAGCCTTTGCAATCTTGGCTTGGTGTAGGAAAACAAAGTCTTCCTCAAAATGTAAATAATCAATGTTAAATTTGTATATCTCCTAAATGGTTAAAAAAACCTGAAGTTTTTCCAATGTGTTTTCAGAATAAAGTAAACAGATGGAAATATATTTCTCATCAAAAGTTTGTACAGTATGTTTGCACATATTTGAGATATTGCAGTTGAAAATGTGAAAAAAATGTCATTTTTTTCAAAATGTTCCCAATTTTGGTGCTTTTAATAAATATACATAAATTCTATCTGTCTATTTTTACCACCTAAATGAAGTACAAAATGTGGTGTAAAAAAAAAAATTCAGAATCACTTGGATATGTAAAACATTTGCAGAGTTATTCTATGTTAAAGTGACACGTCAGATTTCCAAAATTTGGCTTGGTCATACAGGCGCAAACAGGCTTGGTAAATAAGGGGTTAACTGCTTTGAGTATCTGCACTGTAAGATACATTTAATGTTAGACCATTGCTGTTTTTTCGCATAGTGGCCAGCTGTCCTAACCTGGTAATCTGGTGTGAGAGAGTCAAATCACTGGTGATAAAATAGGGTAGCATGGAGTTCTTGGTGACTCAGTAGAAACGTTTCCTTTTCCTATGGATATAGAGGACAAGGCTCTAATTTAAAGTGTAAGGGTGCTTTCCAAAAACTTTTGGTACATCATAAAGACTCTGGTGGTTCAAGTGCTGAGACCCCACCAATCGCTAGAAAGAGCCAGCTGAGGTGTTCATCCAAGTGCTGTCTCTGATTGGTAACTGATGACAGGCCCATAGACCTTCTATTGAGTTAGTTTTCAGCAGGCAATCAAAGGGGATCTAAGTACCCGGCCCCCCTGTAATCAAAACTCTCTGACATGTCAAAGGTTTTTGCAAAGCGCAGTTACACTTTAAAGGGGTTGTCCCGCGAAAGCAAGTGGGGTTATACACTTCTGTATGGCCATATTAATGCACTTTGTAATGTACATTGTGCATTATTTATGAGCCATACAGAAATTATCAGAAGTTATTCACTTACCTGTTCCGTTGCTAGCGTCCTCGTCTCCATGGTGCCGTCTAATTTTCAGCGTCTAATCGCCCGATTAGACGCGCTTGCGCAGTCCGGTCTTCTTCTTTTCTGAATGGGGCCGCTCGTGCCTGAGAGCGGCTCCTCGTAGCTCCTCCCCGTCACGTGCCGATTCCAGCCAATCAGGAGGCTGGAATCGGCAATGGACCGCACAGAAGCCCTGCGGTCCACCGAGGGTGAAGATCCCGGCGGCCATCTTCACCAGGTAAGTAAGAAGTCACCGGAGCGCAGGGATTCGGGTAAGTACTGTGCGTATTTTTTTTTAAGTCCCTGCATCGGGTTTGTCTCGCGCCGAACGGGGGGGCTATTGAAAAAAAAAAAAACCGTTTCGGCGCGGGACAACCCCTTTAATGATCTGGTTGGATAGGGTCAAGTCCCTAACAATAGTGTGAAATAGAATTGAGTCCCTGGTTATCCAGTAATATGGGGTCAAATCTTTTATAGCCAGCCAGAAAGCATTCTGTTGCTTTGGATGCCATGGACAAGTGTCATGAATCATTCAGTCGGCGTAGTCTGTTCATGGTGCCCAGTCTATTGTTACCCATTTGATAAAGCTACAATGAAGTTTCTACTCCATGGTGGCTCAGTGGGATAAAATCAATTCCATTATGCCCTTGTAGGCAAAGTAGAATAGAATGCTGCCCCTGGTGGCCTAACAGAGAAGCATCTTGTTGCTAATGATTAAGATATCAAGTGTCCTGTCCTTGGTAACCCATTGAGCACGTGTCCATAGGATTATAATTCATCTTTAATCATCATTGATAGGTTGGTCAGTGTCCATGGTCTTCCACGTGTGTACGATATTTGATAACTGATGACACAGGGATGTTTACTATAACGGATTATTAGAATGGACAGAACACACAAGTAGTGACTCATGGTGACATTGCGTCCCTTGCAATGAAACATCACCCTTCTCTCATTACTTATACATTCAGTAAACAGTTACATAAAAGCTACATTGTGAAATCCTGATTAAACTTGTTATATTACTTTAGGAATTCCAAACCTTTATCTATGTAATCTGACATAGACCTTCCAGGCCCATATCACTACTTTTCTACCCAGAACACTATTCCCTGTCTACCAGATTACCACCCCCTGTCTAGCAGAATATCACCCCTTGTCTACCAGTACACCATCCTCTATCTAGTAGACCAGCACCTCCTATCTATCAGTACACCATCTCCGGCATACAACAACACCTCCCTATCTAACAGAACATCACACGTGTCTATCAGAGTACCATCCTCTATCTACCAGAACACTACCCACTGTCCACAAAGCACTCCCTGCCTGTTAGCACACCATCCACTGACACAAGAGCATCACTCCTTGCCTACCAGAACAGTGCATCACCATATACCATAACACCATTCCCCCAGCTCTCATACTGCTCCCAGCCAGCCACAACTGTAAAGCACACGGTCAGATGTAGCCCTAAGAAGGAGCGTTGGGGTTCTTGCATGGAGGATCAGGACTGTATAACTTTTCCTATAGAAGTGGCTGTGTCCCTAAACAGTCCCCATGCACTGCAGACACAGAACAGTATAACTGAAGTCGTTTGCAGTAGGCTAGGAAATATTAGAGTGCAGTTTCACGGTGAGAGCTGGTTGAGCAAGCTGAGAACACTATTACTGAAAGGCTGGGAATAGGCCTAGATGTGTAATACAAAAGTTGGTGCACTACTTCTCCCAGCCAGCCACAACTATAATGCACACGGTGAGATGTAGCCCTAAGAAGGACCGTTGGGGGTTCTTGTACGGAGGATCAGGACTGTATAACTTTCCTTATAGAAGCATCTCTGTCCCTAAACTCTGCGTAATACACTGCAGACTGAGAACAGTATAGCTGAAATGGCCGGCACAGCCCGAGATGCTTTAAAAAAATAATAATGGTGCACTACTGCTCCCAGCCAGCCACAACAGTAATGCACACTATGAAGAGTGAGTAGCCCTAAGAAGGACCGTTGGGGTTTTTGATGACTGGATCCTACACTAACACTATCCCTGTATAAGCAGCAGCACTTTCCTCAACCTCTGCCACCATGCGTCTGAGGCAAGCCGCGGGCGGGACCAGTTTAAGTACTCGGCGGTCACCTGATCAGCCTAGCCACTCACTACTGTGGGAGGGGAGAGGGCTGGCACGACACAGCAGGAAGTGGTAATGCCTTCCCCGCATGTCTATTGGCTAGAAAATGGCGCTAAACATGCGAGGAAGGAAATGCAATTGACTCGAGTACCGCGTGGTGTTCGACTCGAGTAACGAGTATCTCGAGTACCCTAATGCTCGAACGAGCATCAAGCTCGGACGAGTGTGCTCGCTCATCTCTACCCATAATCATTGCTTTTGTGATGTTGGCAAGTTCAAGTATTAAAATTGTGTGCTAATTTTCCAGCCATTAGTGATTAGACTAAAAGCTGAAGGAGCAGGAAGGAATTCAAGATACAAGGCTTTCTAATCTGCCTCCTGGCTGCAGGAGCTAATGTCATTAAGAAGCAGTGACTGTAACATTAAATCAGATTCCAGTGTGAGGATTTCATCAGGCAAGGGCTGCCTGGCAAATTTCAGCCTGGGGGGCAAGTACATAGCACTGGCCGATGAGTAGCGGTCCAACCTCAAGCCACATTGGGACAGCCATATGTGTGTTGTGCCCAAGATTCTTGGGCGTTACTCACATCTGACAGCATACAGAAGCACTGTCCGTGTGACGTCCGATGTGTGGGACATTGGACATTGCAGAGTCCATTATATGGACCTAAAGAGGGCATGTAGTTATTTTTTTCATACGAGCCATCAGTCCATGTGAAAACTCTCACATCTCAATATCCTCTAATGTGTCTGTGTGCTCTCCATGAAATATGGCTTAAACACAGAAAATTAAAAAGAATAGAAATGTATTGGATCTATTCTCTAAACACCCTGATCCCACACGGTCTCAATGAAGTTTTGGAAAATATCTATTAGCCCCTCCCCTTTTGGCCTCTCTGCATTTTTACTGTTTTACCAGTACACCATTTGTACAACCGTTTGCTTTTTACAGTTGCCTGATTGCTATTATTGATACAACTCCAATATTTATTATTAGAGATGAGCGAACGTACTCGTCCGAGCTTGATACTCGTTCGAGTATTAGCGTGTTCGAGATGCTCGTTACTAGAGACGAGTACCACGCGATGTTCGAGTTACTTTCACTTTAATCTCTGAGACGTTAGAGCGCTTTTCTGGCCAATAGAAAGACAGGGAAGGCATTAAAACTTCCTCCTGTGATGTTCCAGCCCTATACCACCCCCCTGCAGTGAGTGGCTGGCGAGAATAGGTGTCACCCAAGTATATAAATCGGCCCCTCCCGCGGCTCGCCACAGATGCATTCTGACATAGCTCAGGGAAAGTGCTGCTGATGCTGGAGCTGCTATAGGGAGAGTGTTAGGAGAGATTTTAGGCTTCAAGAACCCCAACGGTCCTTCTTAGAGCCACATCTGACCGTGTGCAGTACTGTTGAGGCTGCTTTTTGCAGTGTTGCACATTTTTTTTTTTTCTTGTATATCGGCCGTGCAGAGCATTGCGTCCTCAGTCTGCAGTAATTTTACATAGTATAGGGCCAGTAGTGCTGAGGCAGGGACAGTGAAAAAGGTGAAAGACATATACTGTCTATATAGGCAGTGGGCTTTTCCAAAAAAATTTGGGACAAAAAAATCTATTTGGGCTGCCTGTGACCGTCCTGAGTGTACTGCGTCTCTGCTGGGGGTAGTAGTCCTAATTAATACGCAGCCAGCTAACTGTTACAGCAGGCTTGCGCAAAATTCTTTCCTGGCTCTGCTGTGCGTTCCGTAAGCGAAGTCAGCCTCCAACCACAGGCCAATAAGCGGCACATTTAATTACAGCGTTCTGTTTCTGCACTACTGGTAATACACGATGCTGAGGGGTAGGGGTAGGCCTAGAGGACGTGGACGCGGGCGAGGACGCGGAGGCCCAAGTCAGGGTGTGGGCACAGGCCGAGCTCCTGATCCAGGGGTATCGCAGCCAACTGCTGCGGGATTAGGAGAAAGGCACGTTTCTGGCGTCCCCACATTCATCTCACAATTAATGGGTCCATGCGGTAGACCTTTATTAGAAAATGAGCAGCGTGAGCAGGTCCTGTCGTGGATGGCAGAAAGCGCATCCAGCAATCTATCGACCACCCAGAGTTCTACGCCGTCCACTGCTGCAACTCTGAATCCTCTGGCTGCTGCTCCTCCTTCCTCCCAGCCTCCTCACTCCATTACAATGACACATTCTGAGGAGCAGGCAGACTCCCAGGAACTGTTCTCGGGCCCCTGCCCAGAATGGGCAGCAATGGTTCCTCTCCCACCGGAGGAGTTTGTCGTGACCGATGCCCAACCTTTGGAAAGTTCCCGGGGTCCGGGGGATGAGGCTGGGGACTTCCGGCAACTGTCTCAAGAGCTTTCAGTGGGTGAGGAGGACGATGAGACACAGTTGTCTATCACTCAGGTAGTAGTAGTTGGAGTAAGTCCAAGGGAGGAGCGCACAGAGGATTCAGAGGAAGAGCAGCAGGACGATGAGGTGACTGACCCCACCTGGTTTGCTAAGCCTACTGAGGACAGGTCTTCAGAGGAGGAGGCAAGTGCAGCAGCAGGGCAGGTTGGAAGAGCCAGTGCGGTGGCCAGGGGTAGAGGCAGGGCCAGACCGAATAATCCACCAACTGTTTCCCAAAGCACCCCCTCGCGCTATGCCACCCTGCAGAGGCCAAGGTGCTCAAAGGTCTGGCAGTTTTTCACTGAGAGTGCAGACGACCGACGAACAGTGGTGTGCAACCTTTGTCGCGCCAAGATCAGCTGGGGAGCCACCACCACCAGCCTCACCACCACCAGCATGCGCAGACATATGATGGCCAAGCACCCCACAAGGTGGGACGAAGGCCGTTCACCGCCTCTGGTTTGCACCGCTGCCTCTCCCCCTGTGCCCCAACCTGCCACTGAAATCCAACCCCCCTCTCAGGACACAGGCACTACCGTCTCCTGGCCTGCACCCACACCCTCACCTCCGCTGTGCTCGGCCCCATCCACCAATGTCTCTCAGCGCACTGCCAGCCGTCGCTAGCGCAAGTATTTGAGCGCAAGCACAAGTACGCCGCCACGCACCCGCACGCTCAAGCGTTAAACGTGCACATAACCAAATTGATCAGCCTGGAGATGCTGCCGTAGAGGCTTGTGGAAATGGAGGCTTTCAAAAGCATGATGGCGGCGGCGGCCGAGCGCTACTCGGCTCCCAGTCGCCACTACTCTTCCCGATGTGCCGTCCCAGCCCTGCACGACCACGTCTCCCGCAACATTGTACTCGCCCTCACCAATGCGGTTACTGCCAAGGTCCACTTAACAACGGACACGTGGACAAGCACAGGCGGGCAGGGCCACTATATCTCCCTGACGGCACATTGGGTGAATTTAGTGGAGGCTGGGACAGAGTCAGAGCCTGGGACCGCTCATGTCCTACCCACCCCCAGAATTGCAGGCCCCAGCTCTGTGGTGGTAGCTGCGGTGGTGTATGCTTCCTCCACTAAAACACCCTCCTCCTCCTCCTCCTACGCAACCACTGTCTCGCAATCAAGATGTGTCAGCAGCAGCAGCAGCACATCGCCAGCAGTCGGTGTCGCGCGGCGTGGCAGCACAGCAGTGGGCAAGCGTCAGCAGGCCGTGCTGAAACTACTCAGCTTAGGAGAGAAGAGGCACACGGCCCACGAACTGCTGCAGGGTCTGACAGAGCAGACCGACCGCTGGCTTGCGCCGCTGAGCCTCCAACCGGGCATGGTCGTGTGTGACAACGGCCGTAACCTGGTGGCGGCTCTGCAGCTCGGCAGCCTCACGCACGTGCCATGCCTGGCCCACGTCTTTAATTTGGTGGTTCAGCGCTTTTTGAAAAGCTACACACGCTTGTCAGACCTGCTCGGAAAGGTGCACCGGCTCTGCGGCAGACATCTGTTGGCAGACATCTGTCAGGTCCTTGGAAACTTTGAGGAGTCTACCCAGATGGTGATCGGCGATGCTGCAATCATTAGTGTCACCATTCCTCTGCCTCTTGAGAAGTTCCCTGCAAAGCATAAAGGCAGATGCTTTGCGCTCGGAAACGGAGGCGGGGGAAGACAGCATGTCGCTGGATAGTCAGAGCACCCTCCTGTCTATATCTCAGCGCGTTGAGGGGGAGGAGGTGGAGGAGCATGAGGAGGAGGGGGAAGAGACAGCTTGGCTCACTGCTGAGGGTACCCATGCTGCTTGCCTGTCATCCTTTCAGCAAGTATGGCCTGAGGAGGAGGAGGAGGAAGATCCTGAAAGTGATCTTCCTAGTGAGGACAGCCATGTGTTGCGTACAGGTACCCTGGCACACATGGCTGACTTCATGTTAGGATGCCTTTCTCGTGACTCTCGCGTTACACGCATTCTGGCCACTACGGATTACTGGGTGTACACACTGCTCGACCCACGGTATAAGGAGAACCTTTCCACTCTCATACCCGAAGAGGAAAGGGGTTCGAGAGTGATGCTATACCACAGGACCCTGGCGGACAAGCTGATGGTAAATTTCCCATCCGACAGCGCTAGTGGCAGAAGGCGCAGTTCCGAGGGCCAGGTAGAAGGGGAGGCACGGAGATCAGGCAGCATGTACAGCATAGGCAGGGGAACACTCTCTAAGGCCTTTGACAGCTTTCTGGCTCCCCAGCAAGACTGTGTCACCGCTCCCCAGTCAAGGCTGAGTCGGCGGGAGCACTGTAAAAGGATGGTGAGGGAGTACGTAGCCGATCGAAAGATGAACAAAGCCTGGATTTCCCCAGACTTTTCTTCTCCACCAGCGGACAGCAGCGATACCTAAACAATACGTAGGCTGCACCCGCGGATGGAAGCATCGTTCTCTATCACCATAAAAAACGGGGACCTTTTAGCTTCATCAATCTGTGTATTATATTCATCCTGGTCCTCCTGCTCCTCCTCCTGAAACCTCACGTAATCACGCCGAACGGGCAATTTTTCTTAGGCCCACAAGGCTCAGTCATATAATTTTTGTAAACAATTTTTATACGTTTCAATGCTCATTAAAGCGTTGAAACTTTCACCTGAACCAATTTTTATTTTAACTGGGCTGCCTCCAGGCCTAGTTACAAATTAAGCCACATTAAATAAAGCGATTAATGGGTTTCACCTGCCCTCTTGGTTGGGCATGGGCAATTTTTCTGAGATACATTAGTACTGTTGGTACACCAATTTTTTGGGGCCCTCACCTACAGTGTAATCCAATTAATTTTTTGCCCACCTGCATTAAAGCTGACGTTACATCAGCTGTGCTGGGCACTGCAATGGGATATATTTATGTACCGCCGCTGGCTTCCTGGCACCCACCCATGCTGTCGGTCCACACGGAGTTGTAACTGCATGTGTCCACTTCTAAAGAACCCCAGTCTGACTGGGGCATGCAGTGTGGGCCGAAGCCAACCTGCATTAAACATGATATTACCTCAGCTGTGCTGGGCACTGCAATGGGATATATTTATGTACCGCCGGTGGCTTCCTGGCACCCACCCATGCTGTCGATCCACACGGAGTTGTAACTGCATGTGTCCACTTCTAAAGAACCCCAGTCTGACTGGGGCATGCAGTGTGGGCCGAAGCCCACCTGCATTTAACATGACATTACCTCAGCTGTGATGGGCAATGCAATGGGATATATTTATGTACCGCCGGTGGGTTCCAGGGAGCCACCCATGCTGTCGATCCACACGGAGTTGTAACTGCATGTGTCCACTTCTAAAGAACCCTAGTCTGACTGGGGCATGCATTGTGGGCCGAAGCCCACCTACATTAAACATGACATTACCTCAGCTGTGCTGGGCACTGCAATGGGATATATTTATGTACCGCCGGTGGCTTCCTGGCACCCACCCATGTTGTCGGTCCCCACGGAGTTGTAACTGCAAGTGTCCACTTCTAAAGAACCCCAGTCTGACTGGGGCATGCAGTGTGGGCCGAAGCCCACCTGCATTTAACATGACATTACCTCAGCTGTGATGGGCAATGCAATGGGATATATTTATGTACCGCCGGTGGGTTCCAGGGAGCCACCCATGCTGTCGGTCCACACGGAGTTGTAACTGCATGTGTCCACTTCTGAAGAACCCCAGTTTGACTGGGGCATGCAGTGTGGGCCGAAGCCCACCTGCATTTAACATGACATTACCTCAGCTGTGATGGGCAATGCAATGGGATATATTTATGTACCGCCGGTGGCTTCCTGGCACCCACCTGCCGAAGCCCACCTGCGTTTAATCTGACGTTAGCTCTGCTGTCCAGTGCACTGCAATGGGATACATTTATGTACAGCCGGTGGGTTCCAGGGAGCCACCCATGCTGTGGGTGCACACGGAATTCCCATTGCGGAGTTGTACCTGCCTGTGACTATTTATAAAAAAACCGCCGTCTGACTGGGGCATGCAGACACCTTGACAAAATGAACAGTGTGTGGCACATAGGTTCCCCATTGCTATGCCCACGTGTGCAGCTCCTGATGGCGGTGGCACAGGATTATATTTCTCATTGCTTCTGTTCAGCATTGTGGGCTATCGCCCGGCCCCTTTTAAAGAGGGTCGCTGCCTAGCCGTGCCAACCCTCTGCAGTGTGTGCCTGCGGTTCCTCCTCATGGCAGACGCACTTATAAATAGACATGAGGTTGTTGTGGCATGAGGGCAGCTGAAGGCTGCGCAGGGACAATTTGGTGTGTGCTGTGGACACTGGGTCGCGCAGGGGGGGTTGGGCAGCATGTAACCCAGGAGAAGTGGCAGCGGAGTGTCATGCAGGCAGTGATTGTGCTTTGTTGGAGGTAGTGTGGTGCTTAGCTAAGGTATGCATTGCTAATGAGGGCTTTTCAGAAGTAAAAATTGTTGGGAGGGGGGGGGGCACTCTTGCCGTTATTGTGGCTTAATAGTGGGACCTGGGAACTTGAGATGCAGCCCAACATGTAGCCCCTCGCCTGCCCTATCCGTTTCTGTGTCGTTCCCATCACTTTCTTGAATTGCCCAGATTTTCACCAATGGAAACCTTAGCGAGCATCGGCGATATACAAAAATGCTCGGGTCGCCCATTGACTTCAATGGGGTTCGTTATTCGAAACGAACCCTCGAGCATCGCGAAAATTTCGTCCCGAGTAACGAGCACCCGAGCATTTTGGTGCTCGCTCATCTCTATTTATTATTCTTTTACTATTTTATTTAATCATTATTAACACTACCCTTTGTTTTTTTGGTTTCCTATGCACTCTATGTTTTGTTCCACGACCCACTACCCAGAGCTCCATTTCATTGGTCATACTTAAACTTTCTCCTCCTATTATAACTTATTATACTCTGCCGTGTCTAATTTGCATAATGTCCTTCATTGCACATCATTTTTAATTGGTTTTAATTATATTTGTTTCTCCTTTTAATTATCTTCATCATAGCAGTGGGCGGTTTTGCCTTTCTAAAGGTTCACCACCATTCTAATACTCATTACTTATCCATTTATATACATATACATGTATTTTTAATGGGTATCGAATTAATCAATTTCATTTTAAGTACAGAATACATATTCAGTAATCTGGTCCCACGGCTGGTTACACAATGTGTCAGCTCAATTCATTTGTCCACTGAGTCTACTATCACATCCAGTCCTTGGAAAGTAGACTGGTGGAACGCACATGTCACTATCGGTCGGGGCGAGCGCCTCTGGTCCCATAGCACATAATGCCCTTCAACACCAAGCACTTCCTACCGCTGCCACCTATGAAGGTAATTATTGCTATTTTCTTTGATTAGAAATATAGCACTTGTCTGTTATAACTGCTTGACAAAGGGGGCTTTTGATGCGGTTACCCCTGAAACACATTGTAGAGTAGACTTGTTGTACCGTGTTATCTTCTGAAAATAAGTCTTCGTTGATAAGGCATCCTCACTATTGGCCCATGCACTTGTTTTTTGCTCTCTTGGATATAGGGGGTTGTGGTGACTTTTCATGATATCACATACCACCCTGGTGAATTAAGTGAATTGCATTGATTGTTTTGTTCACATCATTATTATTGGCTGGAGATTTACTCCCTGAGTGGGATCCATTATATATACATGTGCTGGGGGCCTGGCCAATGGGCATATGGTCTCCCTGCCCCCCAGTCCACCCTTGTTGCCAGGCATAGGAAATGGCACAAAATTCACCCAATATAATGGATAACAGAAAGATCTGTAGTGCTGCTGTGGTGCTCATAAAGAGCCCCTAGTACCACCAAGCTTTAATGCTGATCTAGAATGTATAACTGTTTTATTATCCTTGAAGATTGGTTTCGTTTTATAATGTTTTATGGCCACTGTGTGTTCCATTCCAGGTGGTGGCTGCTTATCCACATAGTGCACAGCAGCAGAGAAAGGGCTTAATACAGTGAGTTTACAAAAATACTCAATGCACAACCACCATCCAAAGTTAGACTAAGGGGGAAAAGCAAAAGTTATATAAATTAGCCACATGGTATAGTTCAGTGGAGTAGTCAAGCAGTAGCTCACTGAGCAGCATTTTCACGTTATCTGTAGAGATGAGCGAACGTACTCGTCCGAGCTTGCTACTCGTTCGAGTATTAGCGTGTTCGAGATGCTCATTACTAGAGGCGAGTACCACGCGATGTTCGAGTTACTTTCACTTTCATCTCTGAGACGTTAGCGCGCTTTTCTGGCCAATAGAAAGACAGGGAAGGCATTACAACTTCCCCCTGCGACGTTCAAGCCCTATGCCACCCCCCTGCAGTGAGTGGCTGGCGAGATCAGGTGTCACCCGAGTATATAAATCGGCCCCTCCCGCGGCTCGCCACAGATGCATTCTGACAGAGATCAGGGAAAGTGCTGCTGGTGCCGGAGCTGCTATAGGGAGAGCGTTAGGAGTTATTTTAGGCTTCAAGAACCCCAACGGTCCTTCTTAGGGCCACATCTGACCGTGTGCAGTACTGTTGAGGCTGCTTTTAGCAGTGTTGCACAATTTTTTTTTTTGTATATCGGCCGTGCAGAGCATTGCGTCCGCAGTCTGCAGTCATTGTACAGAGTATAGGGCCAGTACTGGTGAGGCCAAAAATTGGGGAAAAATACTATATTTGGGCTGCCTGTGACCGTATTCAGTTTACTGCGTGTCTGCTGGGGGTAGTAGTCCTAATTAATACGCAGCTAAGCGTTACAGCAGGCTTGCGCAAAATTGTTTCCTGGATCTGCTGTCTCTGTTACATGATCGCCGTCATCCCGCCAGAGGGAAACAGTATACATAATATTATACGCTGCCTACAGTATCTATCTGCTTGGGGTAGTAGTCATAATTAATACGCAGCTAAGCGTTACAGCAGGCTTGCGCAAAATTGTTTCCTGGATCTGCTGTCTCTGTTACATGATCGCTGTCATCCCACCAGAGGGAAACAGTATACATAATATTATACGCTGCCTACAGTATCTATCTGCTGGGGGTTTTAGTCCTAATTAATACGCAGCTAAGCGTTACAGCAGGCTTGCGCAAAATTGTTTCCTGGATCTGCTGTCTCTGTTACATGATCGCCGTCATCCCGCCAGAGGGAAACAGTATACATAATATTATACGCTGCCTACAGTATCTATCTGCTGGGGGTAGTAGTCGTAATTAATACGCAGCTAAGCCTTACAGCAGGCTTGCGCAAAATTGTTTCCTGGATCTGCTGTCTCTGTTACATGATCGCCGTCATCCCGCCAGAGGGAAACAGTATACATAATATTATACGCTGCCTACAGTATCTATCTGCTTGGGGTAGTAGTCGTAATTAATACGCAGCTAAGCGTTACAGCAGGCTTGCGCAAAATTGTTTCCTGGATCTGCTGTCTCTGTTACATGATCGCCGTCATCACGCCAGAGGGAAACAGTATACATAATATTATACGCTGCCTACAGTATCTATCTGCTGGAGGTAGTAGTCGTAATTAATACGCAGCTAAGCGTTACAGCAGGCTTGCGCAAAATTCTTTCCTGGATCTGCTGTCTTTGTTACATGATCGCCGTCATCCCGCCAGAGGGAAACAGTATACATAATATTATACACTGCCTACAGTATCTATCTGCTGGGGGTAGTAGTCCTAATTAATACGCAGCTAAGCGTTACAGCAGGCTTGCGCAAAATTGTTTCCTGGATCTGCTGTCTCTGTTACATGATCGCCGTCATCCCGCCAGAGGGAAACAGTATACATAATATTATACGCTGCCTACAGTATCTATCTGCTGGGGGTAGTAGTCCTAATTAATACGCAGCTAAGCGTTACAACAGGCTTGCGCAAAATTGTTTCCTGGATCTGCTGTCTGTGTTACATGATCGCCGTCATCCCGCCAGAGGGAAACAGTATACATAATATTATACGCTGCCTACAGTATCTATCTGCTGGGGGTAGTAGTCGTAATTAATACGCAGCTAAGCGTTACAGCAGGCTTGCGCAAAATTGTTTCCTGGATCTGCTGTCTCTGTTACATCAGCGCTGCCATCCCACCAGAGGGAAACAGTATACATAATATTATACGCTGCCTACAGTATCTATCTGCTGGGGGTAGTAGTCGTAATTAATACGCAGCTAAGCGTTACAGCAGGCTTGCGCAAAATTGTTTCCTGGATCTGCTGTCTCTGTTACATCAGCGCTGCCATCCCACCAGAGGGAAACAGTATACATAATATTATACACTGCCTACAGTATCTATCTGCTGGGGGTAGTAGTCCTAATTAATACGCAGCTAAGCGTTACAGCAGGCTTGCGCAAAATTGTTTCCTGGATCTGCTGTCTCTGTTACATCAGCGCTGTCATCCCGCCAGAGGGAAACAGTATACATAATATTATATGCTGCCTACAGTATCTGTCTACTGTATCAGCTCAGCATTTTTAAAAAATAGAAGCAAAATACTTAAAGGGGTTGTCCCGCGAAAGCAAGGCCATATTAATGCACTTTGTAATGTACATTGTGCATTAATTATGACCCATACAGAAGTTATAAGAAATTTTTCACTTACCTGCTCCGTTGCTAGCGTCCTCGTTTCCATGGAGCCGCCTAATTTTCAGCGTCTAAGCTCCAAATTAGACGCGCTTGCGCAGTCCGGGTCTTCTTCTTTTCTCAATGGGGCCGCTTGTGCCAGAGATCAGCTCCGTGTAGCTCCGCCCCGTCACGTGCCGATTCCAGCCAATCAGGAGGCTGGAATCGGCAATGGACTGCACAGAAGCCCTGCGGTCCACCGAGGGTGAAGATCCCGGCGGCCATCTTCAACCGGTAAGTAAGAAGTCACCGGAGCGCGGGGATTCAGGTAAGCGCCGTCCGGTGTTCTTGTTTAACCCCTGCATCGGGGTTGTCTCACGCCGAACGGGGGGGGCTGTTAAAAAAAAAAAAAACCCGTTTCGGCGCGGGACAACCCCTGTAAGGCCTACTACTGGCCTTTGGCCACTTCACTGCTTCTGCGCTGTGAATTCCACTAGCTCAGTCATATGCACCTACGTCTCACTACAGGCGTGTGCAAAATTGTTTCCTGGCTCTGCTGTGCGTTCCGTAAGGGAAGTCAGCCTCCAACCACAGGCCAATAAGCGGCACATTTAATTACAGCGTTCTGTTTCTGCACTACTGGTAATACAGCATGCTGAGGGGTAGGGGTAGGCCTAGAGGACGTGGACGCGGGCGAGGACGCGGAGGCCCAAGTCAGGGTGTGGGCACAGGCCGAGCTCCTGATCCAGGTGTATCGCAGCCGACTGCTGCGGGATTAGGAGAGAGGCACGTTTCTGGCGTCCCCACATTCATCTCACAATTAATGGGTCCACGCGGTAGACCTTTATTAGAAAATGAGCAGTGTGAGCAGGTCCTGTCGTGGATGGCAGAAAGTGCATCCAGCAATCTATCGACCACCCAGAATTCTGCGCCGTCCACTGCTGCAACTCTGAATCCTCTGGCTGCTGCTCCTCCTTCCTCCCAGCCTCCTCACTCCATTACAATGACACATTCTGAGGAGCAGGAACGTTCAGGTGCAGTAAAACAGGTATCAAAATCTTTATTCCATCTTCAGTAATCACGCAACGTTTCGGCCGTTACAAACAGCCTTTGTCAAGCTTGAACGTTCCTGCTGCCATTTTTGGATAAAGTTTTGTGATTTTGGAAAACTTGGATCCGTTTCCTGGTTAACGGCTGTGCAGGGAGAGCCTCCCCTTGGATAAGGGTTTGCTGTAGTGCTGCAGGCACTTATGTGTTGTTGGAGTACATTCTGAGGAGCAGGCAGACTCCCAGGAACTGTTCTCGGGCCCCTGCCCAGAATGGGCAGCAAAGTTTCCGAATCCTCTCCCACTGGAGGAGTTTGTCGCGACCGATGCCCAACCTTTGGAAAGTTCCCGGGGTCCGGGGGATGAGGCTGGGGACTTCCGGCAACTGTCTCAAGAGCTTTCAGTGGGTGAGGAGGACGATGACGATGAGACACAGTTGTCTATCACTCAGGTAGTAGTAATTGGAGTAAGTACGAGGGAGGAGCGCACAGAGGATTCGGAGGAAGAGCAGCAGGACGATGAGGTGACTGACCACACCTGGTTTGCTACGCCTACTGAGGACAGGTCTTCAGAGGGGGAGGCAAGTGCAGCAGCAGGGCAGGTTGGAAGAGGCAGTGTGGTGGCCAGGGGTAGAGGCAGGGCCAGACCGAATAATCCACCAACTGTTTCCCAAAGCGCCCCCTCGCGCCATGCCACCCTGCAGAGGCCGAGGTGCTCAAAGGTCTGGCAGTTTTTCACTGAGAGTGCAGACGACCGACGAACAGTGGTGTGCAACCTTTGTCGCGCCAAGATCAGCCGGGGAGCCACCACCAGCCTCACCACCACCAGCATGCGCAGACATATGATGGCCAAGCACCCCACAAGGTGGGACGAAGGCCGTTCACCGCCTCTGGTTTGCACCGCTGCCTCTCCCCCTGTGCCCCAACCTGCCACTGAGATCCAACCCCCCTCTCAGGACACAGGCACTACCGTCTCCTGGCCTGCACCCACACCCTCACCTCCGCTGTGCTCGGCCCCATCCACCAATGTCTCTCAGCGCACCGTCCAGCCGTCGCTAGCGCAAGTGTTGGAGCGCAAGCGCAAGTACGCCGCCACGTACCCGCACGCTCAAGCGTTAAACGTGCACATAGCCAAATTTATCAGTCCGGAGATGCTGCCGTATAGGGTTGTGGAAACGGAGGCTTTCAAATGTATGATGGCGGCGGCGGCGGCCCCGCGCTACTCAGTTCCCAGTTGCCACTACTTTTCCCGATGTGCTGTCCCAGCCCTGCATGACCACGTCTCCCGCAACATTGTACGCGCCCTCACCAACGCGGTTACTGGCAAGGTCCACTTAACAACGGACACGTGGACAAGCACAGGCGGGCAGGGCCACTATATCTCCCTGACGGCACATTGGGTGAATTTAGTGGAGGCTGGGACAGAGTCAGAGCCTGGGACCGCTCACGTCCTACCCACCCCCAGAATTGCGGGCCCCAGCTCGGTGGTGGTATCTGCGGTGGTGTATGCTTCCTCCACTAAACCACCCTTCTCCTCCTCCTCCTCCTACACAACCTCTGTCTCGCAATCAAGATGTGTCAGCAGCAGCACGTCGCCAGCAGTCGGTGTCGCGCGCCACGGCAGCACAGCGGTGGGCAAGCGTCAGCAGGCCGTGCTGAAACTACTCAGCTTAGGAGAGAAGAGGCACACGGCCCACGAACTGCTGCAGGGTCTGACAGAGCAGACCGATCGCTGGCTTGCGCCGCTGAGCCTCCAACCGGGCATGGTCGTGTGTGACAACGGCCGTAACCTGGTGGCGGCTCTGCAGCTCGGCAGCCTCACGCATGTGCCATGCCTGGCCCACGTTTTGATGTGGTGGTTCAGCGCTTTCTGAAAAGCTACCCACGCTTGTCAGACCTGCTCGTAAAGGTGCGCCGGGTCAGCGCACATTTCCGCAAGAACCACACGAACGCTGCCACCATGCGCACCCTGCAACATCGGTTTCATCTGCCAGAGCACCGACTGCTGTGCGACGTGCCCACACGATGGAACTCTACGCTCCACATGTTGGCCAGGCTCTATGAGCAGCGTAGAACTATAGTGGAATACCAACTCCAACATGGGCGGCGCAGTGGGAGTCAGCCTCCTCAATTCTTTACAGAAGAGTGGGCCTGGTTGGCAGCCATCTGCCAGGTCCTTGGAAAATTTGAGGAGTCTACCCAGATGGTGAGCGGCGATGCTGCAATCATTAGCGTCACCATTCCTCTGCTACGCCTCTTGAGAAGTTCCCTGCAAAGCATAAAGGCAGACGCTTTGCGCTCGGAAACAGAGGCGGCGGAAGACAGTATGTCGCTGGATAGTCAGAGCACCCTCCTGTCTATATCTCAGCGCGTTGAGGAGGAGGAGGAGGAGCATGAGGAGGATGAGGAGGAGGGCGAAGAGACAGCTTGGCCCACTGCTGAGGGTACCCATGCTGCTTGCCTGTCATCCTTTCAGTGTGTATGGCCGGAGGAGGAGGAGGAGGATCCTGAAAGTGATCTTCCTAGTGAGGACAGCCATGTGTTGCGTACAGGTACCCTGGCACACATGGCTGACTTCATGTTAGGATGCCTTTCTCGTGACTCTCGCGTTACACGTATTCTGGCCACTACGGATTACTGGGTGTACACACTGCACGACCCACGGTATAAGGAGAACCTTTCCACTCTCATACCTGAAGAGGAAAGGGGTTCGAGAGTGATGCTATACCACAGGACCCTGGCGGACAAACTGATGGTAAAATTCCCATCTGACAGCGCTAGTGGCCGAAGGCGCAGTTCCGAGGGCCAGGTAGCAGGGGAGGCACAGAGATCAGGCAGCATGTACAGCACAGGCAGGGGAACACTCTCTAAGGCCTTTGACAGCTTTCTGGCTCCCCAGCAAGACTGTGTCACCGCTCCCCAGTCAAGGCTGAGTCGGCAGGAGCACTGTAAAAGGATGGTGAGGGAGTACGTAGCCGATCGCACGACCGTCCTCCGTGACGCCTCTGCCCCCTACAACTACTGGGTGTCGAAGCTGGACACGTGGCCTGAACTTGCGCTGTTTGCCCTGGAGGTGCTTGCTTGTCCTGCGGCTAGCGTCTTGTCAGAGAGGGTGTTTAGTGCGGCTGGGGGAATCATCACAGATAAGCGTACCCGCCTGTCAACCGACAGTGCCGACAGGCTTACACTCATCAAGATGAACAAAGCCTGGATTTCCCCAGACTTCTCTTCTCCACCAGCGGACAGCAGCGATACCTATACAATACGTAGGCTGCACCCGCGGATGGAAGCATTGTTCTCTATCACCATCAAAAACGTGGACCTTTTAGCTTCATCAATCTGTGTATAATATTCATCCTCCTCCTCCTGCTCCTCCTCCTGAAACCTGACGTAATCACGCCGAACGGGAAATTTTTCTTAGGCCCACAAGGCTCAGTCATATAATTTTTGTAAACAATTTTTATACGTTTCAATGCTCATTAAAGCGTTGAAACTTTCACCTAAACCAATTTTTATTTTAACTGGGCTGCCTCCAGGCCTAGTTACAAATTAAGCCACATTAACCAAAGCGATTAATGGGTTTCACCTGCCCTCTTGGTTGGACATGGGCAATTTTTCTGACGTACATTAGTACTGTTGGTACACCAATTTTTTGGGGCCCTCGCCTACAGTGTAATCCAATTAATTTTTTGCCCACCTGCATTAAAGCTGACGTTACATCAGCTGTGCTGGGCACTGCAATGAGATATATTTATGTACCGCCGGTGGGTTCCAGGGAGCCACCCATGCTGTGGGTGCACACGGAATTCCCATTGCGGAGTTGTACCTGCCTGTGACTATTTATAAAAAACCGTGGTCTGACTGGGGCATGCAGACACCTTGACAGAATGAATAGTGTGTGGCACATAGGTTCCCCATTGCTATGCCCATGTGTGCAGCTCCTGATGGCAGTGGCACAGGATTATATTTCTCATTGCTTCTGTACAGCATTGTGGGCTATCGCCCCGCCCCTTTTAAAGAGGGTCGCTGCCTAGCCGTGCCAACCCTCTGCAGTGTGTGCCTGCGGTTCCTCCTCATGGCAGACGCACTTATAAATAGACAGGAGGGTGGTGTGGCATGAGTGCAGCTGAAGGCTGCGCAGGGACACTTTGGTGTGCGCTGTGGACACTGCGTCGTGCGCGGGTGGGGGGGGGAGTTGGGCAGCATGTAACCCAGGAGAAGTGGCAGCGGAGTGTCATGCAGGCAGTGATTGTGCTTTGTTGGAGGTAGTGTGGTGCTTAGCTAAGGTATGCATTGCTAATGAGGGCTTTTCAGAAGTAAAAGTTGTTGGGGGGGGGGCACACTTGCCGCTATTGTGGCTTAATAGTGGGACCTGGGAACTTGAGATGCAGCCCAACATGTAGCCCCTTGCCTGCCCTATCCGTTGCTGTGTCGTTCCCATCACTTTCTTGAATTGCCCAGATTTTCACAAATGGAAACCTTAGCGAGCATCCACGATATACAAAAATGCTCGAGTCGCCCATTGACTTCAATGGGGTTCGTTACTCGAAATGAACCCTCGAGCATCACGATAATTTCGTCCCGAGTAACGAGCACCCGAGCATTTTGGTGCTCGCTCATCTCTAGTTTTCTGTTGTTCTCTTGGCCAAAGTTTAACATGGGAGGACCACTTTTGAGTGAAAGATACAAGACGCAAGCTGCACTATTTTCCTTATTCTTGTTATTACTACATGATAGGATCAGGAAAACACAGGATCAGATGACCACAGGAGAAAAGCACCTCTGGTGTGCAGATCCTTAAGAGAAGCTGATGACTTCAGTGCAGTGAGGACACCTCCGCATAGCACAGCACAGAGGGTGAGCCAGCTTTAGAGGAAACACCGCCACCACCAGCCACAAGAGCAGTGCTTCATCATTGGATGTTTGTAATTATTCATCAGGAGGGAAATATGCCATATGTGGAGATCACATGTACTGTATAAGCAACATACTACATGGAGTGGACTGTGAGCTAGCAAATGACCATCAATAGTCCAGAAGCTGAAGAGTGATACTGTGCATTAGGTACGCCTGCCTGTGCTCCATATGGGCCACTGCCTAGATGAAGATGGCTAAGGTGTAATGTCAGCTTGTGTGGTTAGCTCTGTGAAGGCTGTTGAAGCTGTGGGAATACTCAGCCCAGTATACAGTTGAGACATGCGGTGCTGTTCAAAAATTATGCAGGCTGTGGGTAAGTCCTGTTTATGATTGAAGGGAGGTCCATGTCCTTGTGGAGTGGTGAGATACCGGTAACTACAGTGCTAACTGGTTGACCCTCATTCCTGAAATGTGGCCTGTTGATTCAGTCCTGAACTAAATTTGACCGGACTGGACTCTAGACTAGTCAGTGAGAGGGATGATGTAGTGGGAGCCCTTGAGAGAGTTAGGGTCCTGGTGTGACAACTGCCCTGCTCTGTAAAGAACCTGAGGTGTGGTGTGGTTGTCCTATAGTGAGACTGTTAAATAACTGGAAGGAATGTATCATGCTGAAGCCTTTAGACCTCGGAAACAGTGACAGAAAGACCGGACCCTTGAGATGCGTGGAACTGTGACCAGGAGACTGAGCACTTCAGCACAGAGTTTGGGGAAGAGATAGATTGGACTCTTGATGCATTGTGGGTGTTCAGAGTTTGGTGTGAGATTGTGTGGAGTACCATAGTCTGTGTGAGATTTCTGTAAGAAGAACAGAGGCCTTACAGAGTTAGTTTTATAGTTTAGTGTTCTGTTCATTAGTTTGTCTCTGATTGTAAATAAGTTGTGCCCCCCTTGTCTGTACTGAAACCATGAAGATCACTGTGCCTCTTAAAGTGATGGTACCCAAAAATGCATTTAGTGCCACTGTACTTGTAATTGTGTTTAGTAAAATTCCCTTTTAGATACCATTTGGTCTGTGACTCATAGCATTCATCATAATTATAATATACAAGGTTCATATAAACACAATGCCTTTGAGAAGAAATTATCTCAAGTATATCTATTGCTCTTTGAGTGTGTTTTATTTACAGACCATGCATTTAAAAGGGTTTCACTGCAGAAGCAGACAGCTCCATACATTGCATAGTGGCTCAAGTGGGTACTTCAGGCTAAATCCTATTGAAGTGAATAGGACTCAGCCTGCAGTACCAACCCAGACGACTGCACAGTGTACAGAGCTTTCTGCTTCCTGCAGCAAGACACTGGGTCAACCCCTTTAAACTATGGCCCTCTTCTGGTCATGAACCTTCTGGCACTACCCTAGCATGGAAATGGATGACAGTGACACTAGATCACATTGTTGGCTGTAGACATTGAATTGTGTCACACCCATTGTGATGTTGCCTGTCCATAAATAACACTATGACTGCCTAGCACAGCTGCAGTACCTTGTGATATAATGGGCTGGGCTTTTACTGTGATACGTTCACAAGTAAACTTTGGCTTGAGTTTGCCAGGATGCACCTGAACCTGCAATTGTTTCAAGTTGCGAGTCCAGATGCAGCCTGGCAATTACTGGTAAAACAGGAGCATTACCCACGCATGTGTAATAGCACATTTAGTGTTTCCAGCACCTGGAACTTCAGTACAGCAAGCTGTTTCCCAAGGTAGAATAATTGATAACAGAGAGCATGAGCTTAGAATGTTAATTTAGTGAGCCCAGCCACTGAGTGACTTATAGGGATTCAGCAGATCACACTTTCCGTCTTTGTCATCCAGGGAGAATAAGATGGCGACAGTTCTTCTGCAATTTTTGTTATGCCTTGAGAAATGAGACTGTAGATTGACACTTTATTGCATCTTTTCTTGGTTCTCTCTCCAGATTCGAACTGTCGCCGTGTTTTGTCTCACACAGAGACATCAACCTTCAAGGGTTGGAATGCAACATAGTCTAGGCCAATGTAAATTATCTTAGAAATTCCTCAGGAATTTTCTTGCTTCCCAAATTGCAAATTTTCAAGATGACATCTGACAGCGTCTGCTCTCCTGCAGAGACAATGAGATGTCGCAGCTTTCATGGTAGGGTATGCAGGGTTAAATAATTTGTCGCTGTTCCATAAAAACATTTTTACTGATAAAAGCTGGACGAGGGATCAAAACATGTTGTTGCATCACCCCGCAGCGAGATAAGATGCACGAGTCCCCGCAGACGGTGCTGGCATTAGGAATCAGTAGGACAGAAGTGTTTGAAGAAAAATATCAAAGTGATTCCGGCTCCTTGGATTGTTAGTCCATTTTTCCTCTTCAAAGGAGAAACACATAGCATCTTCTGAAGACTTGGAGCGTGTAGCTGATGACTGTAAGGAAAGGTGGGCTGAAGGTACGCCCAACCTTACCAACATGTCTGCCACAAAGGCGGCCTCACCAACCTCTTCTCCAGACACTTGCCCTTGTTGTTGTTGTTACATGGTTTCTTTCATCAGCAGACGAATAATACGGTTCAGTTGAGATGTAGCAGTGCTGAAGACGTCATTTAACTCTCTTATTGTTACAATGTCTGCTGGGGAACTGCTTATTTACAAAACACAACAGATTCTACTAGTATAATGTGTTATCCTCATCAGGGGCGTAACTAAAGGCTTAGGGGCCCTGATGCAAAACGTGATCCGAGGCCCCCCCCCCCCCTCTATCTGTATCTGTACCCATACTCATACCTAAACCATGCTGCACAGAGACATAACTTGAAGCTTCTGGGCCCCAATGCAAAACCTGTAACAAGGCCCCCAACTATAATGCTTTATTCATAGTACTGGGCGCTCTATATGGAGAAGAGAGGCCTTATGGGCCCCCTAAGGCTCCTGGGCCGGGGTGCAACCGCATCCCCTGCAACCTCTATAGTTACTCCCCTGATCCTCATCAGACTCTCTTTTAAAGGGGATATCTATTTTGGACAACCCATTTTGAGTGGGCAGATCCATCAAAGTACAATAGATAGTCCCTGTATTATTACCATTATTATCAGATGAAATTATTATGAAACTATTTTAAAAGCCCGTCAATGATCTCTGGGATTTCCACTTGTTCTGTACGTCAGCATGGGAGTATGAGGGGAGGAAGCAGCATGAAAACGTCCAAAAGAATGGGAATGACCTGTGGCTGCCTGAAGTCATTAACGCTTAGTCCACTGCACTAAACTGCATTACTGATATTGGGGTGTACAGCAGAGGAACATTGGGGTTACAAGTTGATAGTGATCATTGGATCAGTCTCATTACTACAAATCAGCTCTAAATGGATATTTGCAGTTAACTTGGCAAATAATTAGAATATATAGTGTGAGCCGTCATCTATGGACCTAGTTAGGATGTCAGATGGAGGTGTTTCAGCAGGCGGCGGGAGAAGATGGAGGGGAGGCAACAGCAAGAAAGACTATTACTGCACATACGGCGCTGCATGTAGTTACACTCTCTGCAGCTCTTGTGGGACTCATAAGAAGGGACCCCAATTGTAGGTTAGCCCTATTGGCTTTTGATATGGGTTTTTAAGCCTGTGCAACCCTTCTAAAAGACCAGCAATGTTGGCAAATGAAAGTGGTGGGTGGCTGCCACGAAGTCATGGGATGGTGGTGGGTGGCAGCAAGCAAAGACCCCCAGTTTTTGGATGGAAGACTAATGGCATAAACCAATATGGAGCTAATTTTTGATTTCTGCTATTGGCCCCTCTAATCTATAAATCCTTGATGATTGGAGTCTTTGATTAGAAAGCGTGTTCATTGAGATTGTAAAAGGAGATTAAGTATTTCCAGTAGATAATTCTGGAGGACAGCTGACGTTCCATCCTTGGAGTCATAAATATGCTGAGCATCATCCTTAATACGGAGATGGCAAGAGTAGAAAGTATGCAGCAACCGCTGTAACGCTACAATTGGTCTCCAATGAATGAGACTGGGAATGTTCAATGGTTCATTTCTGCACATCATCATATATTGTCTGACACTGTGATTTGTGTGTCGATTATAAACACACAAGGAACCAGGCACAATAGCAAATCAGAGGCATTGAGGAAGCAGGGGGTGATGTGAGGATGCTGTCCAAGGTGTTCTGCATATGTTTTATGGATATTTTAGAACCTCGGAGCTGCCACAGCGTGACAAATTAGAGATGTGAAATATTTCTTAAAGTTATATAACATTGAAAAGACAACAAAAATCATATGACCTCTAAATGTCTACTTCACCTCTCTAGTCTCCTCATTATCGCACAACCCTAAACGGCTCTTTGATACTTTTCACTCCCTTCTCAGCCCAAAACCGCAGCCCCCAGTGACGGATCTCAGTGCTGAAGAGTTGGCTGCTTACTTCAAAAAGAAAATAGACGACATCCGTCAGGAAATAACTTCCCAATCCCAGACTAGCCCTGACCCTAGTCCTGTCAGCACTGCATCTAGCTCCTGCTCACTGTCTGTACTCAGACCAGCGACAGAGGAAGAAGTCTCCAAATTGCTCTTCTCTGCTCGCCCCACCACCTGCGCTAGCGACCCTCTCCCCTCACACCTCCTCCGTTCCTTCTCCCCAGTGGTCATCTCCCATCTCACCACTATATTCAACCTCTCTCTGACCTCTGGCATCTTTCCCTCTTCTTTCAAACACGCCATCATATCCCCACTGCTAAAGAAACCGACTCTGGACGCGACTGATGCTGCGAACTACAGACCCATCTCAAACCTCCCCTTCATCTCCAAACTACTAGAACGCCTAGTTTACTCCCGCCTTGTAAGCTACTTATCAGAGAACTCTCTCCTAGACCCCCTACAGTCTGGCTTCCGACCTCAACACTCGACAGAAACTGCCCTTACTAGGGTATCCAATGACCTACTGACAGCCAAATCGAGGGGCGATTACTCCCTACTGATCCTCCTCGACCTTTCTGCAGCGTTTGACACTGTTGACCACAAACTCCTCCTCAGTATGCTACGCTCCATTGGCCTAAAGGACACTGCCCTCTCCTGGTTCTCCTCTTACCTATCTGACCGCTCTTTCAGTGTCTCCTTTGCTGGCTCTACCTCCCCTCCTCTTCCCCTTGCTGTTGGGGTCCCCCAGGGCTCGGTCCTTGGCCCCCTTCTCTTCTCTATCTACACAGCCCCTATTGGACAAACCATCAGGAGTTTTGGCCTCAAATACCACCTGTACGCTGATGACACCCAGCTATACACCTCTGCCCGTGACATCTCTGCACCCTTCCTCCAAAACATCACTAACTGTCTGTCCGCTGTCTCTAACACCATGTCCTCTCTCTACCTAAAACTAAACCTCTCTAAAACTCACTTACTGGTATTTCCACCCTCCACTAACCGACCTCATCCTGACATCTCCATCTCAGTGTGTGGCGCCACCATAACTCCTAGACAACACGCCCGCTGCCTTGGGGTCATATTTGACTCTGATCTCTCTTTTGCCCCCTACATCCAATCTCTGGCCCGAACATGTCAGCTGCACCTCAAGAACATCGCAAGAATCCGCTCTTTTCTCATTGTGGAGACGTTAAAAACGCTTATTGTCGCCCTCATCCACTCCTGGCTCGATTATTGCAACTCGTTGCTGATCGGCCTCCCCTGCACCAGACTCTACCCTCTCCAATCCATCCTGAATGCGGCAGCCAGGCTCATCTTCCTGTCCAGCCGCTACTCGGACGCCTCTGTCCTGTGCCGGTCACTGCACTGGCTGCCCGTTAAATACAGAATTCAATTCAAACTCGCTACCTTCATCCACAAAGCCCTCCACAGTACAGCGCCACCCTATATCGCCTCCCTCATCTCAATCCATCAACCAGCCCGGGCTCTCCGCTCTGCTAATGAAACCAGACTGAGCGCCCCTTTAATTCGAACTTCTCATTCCCGCCTCCAAGACTTCTCCAGAGCAGCACCGGTCCTCTGGAACGCACTACCAAAGGCTACCCGAGCAATCCAGGACTCGCAGAACTTCAGGCGTGCTCTAAAAACGCACCTCTTCAGGGAGGCATACCGCATTCCCTAAACAAACCTCTCTGTACTCCGCCTGATAACATGCTCCCTGACCTACTGACTGCAATCCCTGCTAGCCATCATAAACCGCTCCTGCAGTCACACCATTTCTGCCGTCACACGGCTAAATGTCTGACCATTGTCTATGTGTATAGCATCGCTCACTCTCCACCTCGCCATACTGTGCACATCTCCAGCCCCTTTACCCTCTGTATCACCCCATTACTTGTAGTATGTAAGCTCGTTGGAGCAGGACCCTCACCCCTATTGTTTCCATCAACTGATTACTATATGTAACCGTGGTTCTGTAATGTTTGTATTTTGTCTTTCTGTATTCCCCCCTGTCTATGTAAGCACTGCGGAATATGTTGGCACTATACAAATAAAGATTATTATTATTATTAAATGTAAAGCTAATGACATCACTAGAGGAAGCTGAGAGGTGACTGGGACCTCAGTGCCCCATTAAATCCTTGCACTATAAATCCTACAGATGTCCCCCAGTTCAAACTTTGATAGGAGTGAAGCTCCAGAGGCCTTTCACACAGGACTGAATTGTTCCGCAGCACACAGCAGAATTTGCCACTGCAGAAATCTGAAGCAAAATCCACATTGTAGGCCTCCTGCAAACTCAGAAAACACAACCATTAAAACACAAAGGGTTCCCTCACATTGAGCGGTTTTCCACTGGGCAAAAAAGAATGCGACATGCTCTATTTTTGTGCGCACCTGAGGCAACTATTATCTACGTACAATAAAGATAGGGCAAGTCCTATCTTTTCTCACGCGTACTATTAATGCTCGAGAATTCTGATAGCGGAAACGAAACCATTGAAATCCATGGTTTCGTTTCATGCCATTATGTGGCTGTGATTTTCACGGCCGCATAATGGGACTAAAGGCCCACTTAGACCCAACAATTCTCACTCAAAAATCGCTCAAAGCCGTCTTTTGAAGAAGAACCATTAGGTCTAAATGCACAGACATCGTGCAGTTTTCGTGCATGAGTCATTCATCGTTCAATTCTAGTTTTCTTGAGTTGAGCGATGAACTCTTATCAGCCGTGCAGGCTGTTATCACAGTCGACAGCACTGATAAGATTCTTACAGCCCGTGTCCCACTGGTAGTTCACAGTGGGACGCCGGCTATAATCGCAGAGAATAATACAGCTGTTTGCTTATTCAGAATAGCTGTATTGTTCGCTGAGCGATAGCCGCGCTGTCCCGCTCTTCCTGCATAGCTCTTTAGTAGCTACTTAGCTACTATAGACTATGCAAAGATGATCGCTCAAAACTGTCACACAAACTGTCGTTTGAGCGACTTTTGAGTGATTATCTGTCAGTGTAAATGAGGTCTTAAGCACTCCATCTGTTTAAGCCTTCAATGCTAAGATTTTTCATCTGGCATTCTAAGGTGAAAAATCCACAGCATTTCTACCTCCTAATATAAATAATGCTTAATCACTATATACTAAAACATTCTTGAGCTTCTTAATAGACATTATGTTTCAATTTCTCACTGTCTTAGAATCTCTGCTTTCTGTCAGTGAATAGTAACAATCTAGTTAATGTTCAGCCGAAAGATTGCTACAGTTGTATCCAGTTCCGACAATCCTCTGTGAGTGTCAGCTTCACGAATGTCTCTGCTGTCCCTACAGATCGTTACATTATACCTACATTGATACATTGTCTAGATTGGATTCAATTATAACACATTGTCAGCTATGAGAAGTATTAGGTCTGTATTTCAGTTTTTGGATGTAAACTGTATTTTTTATTCTAGTAGTATAGCTGCCCCTTAGGGTGGCCGCACACGAAAGTAAGCGTAAAAATACTCACTCCTATGCAACATATTTGCGCAGTGAAGGAGTGTTTTTTGTGCCCATTCCTGTGCAAATGCTGAGAGTATTTGCACAGGCACCACTCGTTCACATGGGCAGGGGTATCACCTCCACCCTGATTAGCGGTTATGCACAGTGTTTTGCCCATACCTGCGTGTACATATGCACATTTGCACTCCTCCATGAACTCCCATGGGGAGCTTTGGTGCACAAATGCGCACAAAAATAGAGCATGTCACTTTTTTTCTCACAAGTTAAGTGCGTGTGCAAAAAAGAACAGTGAGAATGAACCCATTGAAATCAATGGGTTCTATTCACTGAGTATTGCTTCGCAAAAATTGCCCGTGCAAATACCCCCATGTGTGACCGCCCTTTAAGCATACTAGTCTAATAAGTATTAGAGATGAGCCAGTATACTCGCTAAGGCACATTACTCGAGCGAGTAGTGCCTTAGCCGAGTATCTCCCCGCTCATCTCTAAAGATTCGTGGGCCTGCGGGGGGCGGGGAGCGGCGGGGGATAGCGGGGAGGAACGGAGGAGAAATCTCTCTCTCCCTCTCTCCCCCCTGCTCCCCGCCACAACTCACCTGCCAAAACCTACATCAATTCCACCAAGAGTATGTGGGAGAACGTGTTATGGTCTGATGAGACCAAGGTTGGACTTTTTGGCCATAATTCCAAAAGGTATGTTTGGCGAAAAGTCAACACTACACATCCCTAAAAGAACATCATACCCACAGTGAAGATGGTGGAGGCAGCATTATGCTTTGGGGCTGTTCTTCTGCTGCTTGAACTAGGCTTTAGTTAAGGTAGGGCGAATTATGAACATTCTAAATATCAGTCCATGTTGGCACAAACCCTTCAGGCTTCTGCTAAAAGGCTGAAGATGAAGAGGATTTTCACCTTTCAGCATGAGAATGACCCAAAGCATACCTACAAATTGACAAAGAATGGCTTCACCAGAAGAAAATCAAGGTTTTGGAATATCCCAGCCAGAGCCCAGACCTAAATCCCATTGAAGATCTGTGGGTTGACCTGAAGAGGGCGCTACACACAAGATGCCCTGATAGATTTGAAGCACTTTAGCAAGGAACAGTGGGCAACGATTGCCAAGTAAGGATGTGCCATGCTGATAAACACCTACCCCAAAAAACTGAATAAAATAAAAGAGTACATCAACAAAGTATTAGTTTTCGGGTGTGCATATTTATGCAATCACATTATTTTAGGGCTTTTTTTTTCATTTTTTCACCTTAAAAGATTTCAGTTTGTTTTTCAATGGACTTATACAGATAATGGGTCACACTTATGGTGGAAATAAATCTGGAATGATTAATGATTGTCAGATTTCTAAACATGACAACAACATGGCATTTTAACAGGAATGTGTAGACCTTTTATATCTAATGTATGGGTCTAGAGAATATGGTGAATAAACCATGACCCCAGAGTTCAGCACTACATCCCCCATCTTTCTGCCACACAATGATCTCTTGGAACTGTTTCTCCATCTGTAAAAGCCTCAAACTTGTCAGATTCCATTAAAACAGCAAGAATCCATAATTACAAATGGATGTGCAGTGATTTTTTTATTTTAAACTTGTAATGAGCTGAAAAGAAAGTGTGAAAATGGCAGGAGTTGGGGGCCGCGTGCAGATTTTACTGGGCGGTGGAGTCTCCTCATCTCTTTTCCTGCCCGAAGCTCCTGTAAACACTGAGAAGAGAAGTGGGAGGTTATGGACTTTCTAGCACATTGGAGACATAATTAGAGATTATATCCAGATTACCACAATGGCTCTGCATTCATCAGCTTCCTAGTGAAATAATATAGCGGTAGCAAAACCTTCTGCCAAGACCTCTAATGCCTCACTAAAGCAGAAAACTGTGTGTGGAGGTTGGACTCCAGGTGTGATGGCAGTGTGATTCACAGAAATCGTGAATATGATGACCATGGACTAATAAAGGGTAACTCCACTGTCTAATTATTCAGTAGATTAGATAGATGGATGGACAGGTGGACAGCCGGACAAACCGATAGATAGACTGCAGACAAAGCTATGAGGAACAAGACCTGAGGTTTTGAAGGAGCAGCCACCAAGTCAATGATTTACCATGCCCTCCATTCTTCAGTTGCAAGAGTCTTGACCCTCATACAGCCTGCAAAATCTAATGTCTAGTAAACTCTGGACCCTTGATACCACAAACTCTCAGCCTGTTCTCCACTGCATGAAGAATTATTTTGTCATGTATTTCAACATAATTCAGTGATGAAGGCTCAAAATGGAATCTCATACAGTGATGTAGACAAGCCCTGATTGACATTACTGTAGCTAAAGGCCAGTGTCTAGTCTTCTGTTAAAGGGGTTTTCCAACTTCAAACAATTGATGACCTATCCTCTGGATAGGTTATCAGTTGATCATCTGGAGTCAACTGCCCAGAATGGCCATCAATAAAATATTTATCACCCATCTTATGCAGTTTTGCTGATGTGGTTTTAGGTATGTTTTTTTTTCAGCACCAAAACTGCACAATTATACCTTAAAAGACACAGAATAAGATTTGCGAACTTTCCAGACATTTCTGGACAGTCCATAAAAATTGGGGACTTTGTCTGTCCTAGACCACCAAAGATACTGTTATTAGCCATTTCTTTGCCCTAGACCTTTCAGCGATGCAGTCATGATCCCCGTCACTAACAAAAACTATCAATAATGATGTCATTAACCTCTTCACTGTAGTTACAGTGGATCACAGCAGCGTGTATGGGCATCCTAATATGAGGACCTCCATATATAGCCAATAATATCAGTATACAGCGACCATACAGTGGTCACATACCAGTTCTACATTGATGCTTTTCAGAGTAGAATCACACAATAAACTATACAGTTAGATTCTGTGACTCAAGGTGATGTCTTCTCTGATTGGTGTTCGTTACTTTTCTTTTTCTTCTCTATCTGGTAATGGTGCCCCCTTGTGCCCCTATCAGTAATGGTGCCACCTTACTGTTCCCCAGCCCATTAAATAAAAAAATACTATCTAATCCTCATCTAGCCCCATTCCCACAATGAACAGAGCTGCTCACTCACTATAGGTCTATAGCCGGGATGATTGTACAGGTTGATGCAATGTTGTGACATCATCGCACCCTCCTTTGCTGAGTTAATAAAATGATTCATTATCAGAACCACTGTCTCTGCTATGAGGTTACCCCCTTCTGATAATGGGGTCTCTTCCAATTAAGTTACAGTATTCCTTGTATAATATGTAGTAATGATATATTTTAATAGATATGGTACATGCGAGTGAATCTTGTATGGCATTTTACATTGTCAGCTGGATGGATCTATTTGTGTGCACTTTAGAGCCCTTATCATGATGAACTTGATAAGAGAAAACACTCCTATCATGGAGAGGGATGAGAAGGACACTTGAATAGGAGATACAATGTCTACTTTTTGAAAAGTCTAATCACATGGATGAATCTCAATGGCCAATGTACTACAGATGTCTCACAGCCCATTCCATACGCACATGATATTACTTTGAAGTGCATGCTTTGTATGTAGGAGGCTTGTAAGACCTGGAGAGAAGAGCAGCACGTTTTATCATTCAACTTAACAATCAGTCGGCATACCCGAGCAAAGACATTGATACAATACACTATCCTACCAAAGGTCATTGAACACCTGAGCCAGAATCAAAAGTAGTACAGTAAAACCTCTACTAGCACTGACATCTGCTAAGGCTGATTTCGAGTAAGGCAGCTCTTTTTAGCTAGCCAAGATTTTGTCTCTAGAAACATTGGTTGCCTCTAATAACACCGGCGTGTGCCGGCCCACGTGTCCTTGCTGTTAAACCTACGTGATCATTTGCTTGGCGTCTCCTCCTCCTGCTGCTAATGCAACCCACCCTTCTCCATCATCGGCAACGTGTAATATACTAGTACAATACAGTACTGTACAATTGCACTCCAATGTAACAGCACAGAGAACACAGTGATAACACTGAGGACAGGTAATGATGTCACCTGCAGTCCTATGTAACACCCCAGAGAGCACAGTGATAACGCTGATGGCAGATGATGTAGTAGATGTGACCTGCAGTCCTATGTAACACCACAGATAACACACAGTAACATTTTCAATAACATGTTAAATGTTCATTTATTCTTTACAGTAGTCTTTTATATTAATTTATTATTGTTTTTGGTATTAAAGACCATATTTATTCTCCATTAAATGTCGTTTAATGTGTTCTTTGGAAAGTGTAGAACGAATTAATTGGATTCACATTGATTCCTATGGAAATAATTACCTTCAGTAGCAACGGTTTCAGGTAAAGCCGATTGCTTTCGGATGCATTACCAATGTTAGTAGAGGTTTTGCTGTATTTATTTATATGTCAATACTTAGTGGTCCCCTTTGGCCCTAAGGAAATTGGATACTTTGTGTGACATACTTTCTACTGGCATATGATTCACGTCACTTGGTATTTCCCTCCATTCATCCTGCAAACGTCTGACAATTTCTCTCAAAGAAGGTGTCAACAATAGTACAAGGAGCATAGAATGTTCTATGGAGTGACACATCACGCTACTCTATCTTCAAGTGAGATGGGTGTACCTGGGAGTGGAGGACTCCTTGGGAACACCTTCTGCCTGAGTGTGTTTCACCATCAGTTAAGTACAACTGACATTCTGTTATGGTTTCGGCCTGTTAAGTGTAGTGATGAGAACCATGAACACAGAGGTGAACTTTGATATTCTAGACAATAATGTGCTGTCTTCAATGTCACAATATTTTGGGAATAGTCATAAATAAGTCCAACAAGACAACGCGTCTTGTCACAAGTCCAACACTGTTTTACATTGGCTTGAAGATGTGGATGTTGCACAATTAGAGTGGCCTGCACAGAGTCCCAACCTGAACCCTATTGAACATCTTTGGGATTAACTGGAACTGCATGCGGTGCGATGCAAGGTTTCCCTATTGAAAACGATGGGAGAAACTCCACGATCCTCTACTGCGGCTGGTTGCTACTTCCCTGAAGTCATGCAATGCGGTTTTGAACTGTGGAAAAATCAGATATTGGCGAGCGCAATTTTTTGGCCGTGTTTCACAGCTCAATATTGCACTCACCCATGTGAAGTTAGCCTAAGAGCTGAAATCACTGGGAGGAGTATCTATAGGGAAGAAGAGGCCCTATAGCAAGATTAAATGGGGCCCAACCGAGAACTAGGTCATGGCATTCCATCTTCTAACTAGTAGGAACACTCCCTCCTAATAATGGTAAAATTACATGGAATCACTAGACCACAGCTTAAGTCCCCACTGATACATTGTAACACGTCTTACCTTATCTCAGCTGTGATTTATGAGTTGGTCATATCTCTGTTTTACATTTTACACCCAATTGTTACATATTTCCAGGGTTGATGGACAGGACCTCAGTCCTTCGATAGAGACATTACAATTCCTGGAAGTTGATAGGACATGGTTTCCTCTAATGTCCTGTGTCATGTGATCATTAATCTTTCTAGGTACTTCACATGGAGTGGCATCCTCTCCATTGTTCAGGGTCTTTAGACTCTGCCTGATTACTATACATAGTTATAAATACTCCTGGATGAATGCCATATAGGAAAGTCCAGGAGTCTGCTCTATAACTACACCCTATATAATAACTCAGGACATGATTGATTCAGATTAGAAGATGAAAGTTTGTCTTGGCTGAACTTGTGTTATATCAGCTATGGAGGAAAGCGCCAACTGCCGGAAACCTAAAGAGTGACTAACTCTGAGAGGAAAAAAGTTACATAGGACCAACCATGGCAGATGTGACACTGGGGAGATGACGTCAGGTCAATGATGAATCCAAAGGTGAACAAGATTCTAACGTGTATGGTCAAATATAAAAAGCTCCAGCATCAATAGCACCATCATGGTGATATTTGTTTGTGCATTACTGACTCTGCAATCAGAGACTGCAATGCAACATCAGTGATCTACTAAGGATAATAATGTTGCCTTCAGACTCCTTTGGGATGATCACAAATGTTATAGCAGTGTCCATCGTGTATGTTGCTTTCATGATTAAGAGGTCGCTGGCAATCTGTTGTTCCATAGAAAAAGCTCATACACAACAAATCCAGGTAATCCAGCCAAAGACGATCCAAAATAACCAATGTGTGCTGATGAAGATTACTATATGATGATGATGAGCAGAAGGATGATGATGATTGTTATCAAGTTTTTTCGCTTCCATTTCTGTACAACCCTACTGTACAGTATTAAAGGGGTTGTATGAAGTTAGAAATACACAGCTACTTTCTTCTAAAGACAGCACCATTTCTGTCCATAGCCTATGTATGATATTCTAGGTTAGTGTAGGGCTTCTACATTGTCACAGAAAAATACCGACCAAGGTAAAATGAGGCGTGGTTTGGGGGAATCGTTAGGGGCGTGGTTTATCACAACATATACTTTTACATCTGTTATTCCAGTGACCCCAGTACTAATAGAGCCGCTTCTCAGTGGCCCTATTAGTAAAAAGGCCCCCTTTAGTGGCTCCAATATTAATAGGGTCCCCCTGAGTGACCCTAATAGTAATAGTGCCCCTCTTAGTAGCCCCAAGGGTTGAAGGACCCTTGTAGTATTAGTGCCTGCAATAGTAATAGGGCCATCTCTAAGTGCCCTCTCCACTCCTGAACCTCTGCTCGGGCTGCGATCTTATCTTCAAGTGCTATAAATCACTATGAAGTTCCCATCGGGACTCTGCTGCAACACTCGGAGAAGAGTGAGGGTTTTCACTGAGTGCTGCAGTGACATCCTGACTGCAACTTCAGAGTGAGTTACAATGTTTAATGATAAAGTTGCTGCATGGTCGCAGAGGTCACACCAGGTAATTCTATTTTACCAGCCATTAAAAAATAAATACCGACACCTGTTGTAAATTACCGGCAAGGCCAGTGGCTTATCATCCGGGTGGCAACCCTAGATTAGCCCCATTCAGTGAATGGGACTGAGCTGCAATACTGTATACAGCCTATGAACAATGATGGCACTTTGCCTGGAGGGAATCGACTTTGGCTTTCTAATCTCATACAACCCTGTTAATAAAATGCTCACAACATGAACGGCCGGGGGTTCCTTGAGATCTGAAACTAGGAAAGAGTAATGATGATAATGATGAAGATTATATATGATTATAAATAGAGATGAGCGAACGTACTCGTTAAGAGTACTTATGCACCCGAGTACCGCCATTTTCGAGTACTTCAGTACTCGTGCGCAAAGATTCGGGGGGCGGCGTGGCGGCACGGGGGGTAGCAGTGGGGAGTGGGGGGGAGAGGGAGAGAGGGCTCCCCCCTGTTCCCCGCTGCTACCCCCAGCACCGCCACGCCTCTCCCCGCCCCCCGGCGCCCCCCGAATCTTTGCGCGCGAGTACTGAAGTACTCGAAAATGGCGGTACTCGGGTGCGTAAGTACTCTTAACGAGTACGTTCGCTCATCTCTAATTATAAATGATTGTATAAAATCCTAGAATGTATCCATAACAGCATGTGAGCAGAGATGAGGGTGGTAGAAAGATGGAGTCCAAGCACTGCACATTAGAGAAGGGATGAGGCTCCTCCCACAGCGCAGTCACATTGTGAGGACTCCAAAAATCATAGAGTGTAAGATGCAGCTCAGTGAGCAGATCAGTGAGATCACAATGTATCATTATACAGGTGTCCAAGACCTTGCCCCTACTGCTCCATTGTATTGCATCTTGTTATCTTTCCTCTTATTTTATATAGAAGGAAATGTAAACTTCATTACAGAAGCGTAAAATAAGTCAAAATAATAACATTGGAGCTAAGAAGCCGCCAGGGATGGAGCCAATCGATTCTGCTTGTTTTCTGCACGGCCTCACTTGACATCTACAAAAACAGCTCGGAGGAGTCGAACAACAAAGAATTAATCAATTAATCATCAGGATCGGGATGAAGTTCTTCTGATAGGAAAGAATGAAAACTAAGTGACAAGTCAGAGAAATTTGCCCTGGTGAGATGGCAGCTGTTAGCGGTGCAGGGAGGTGAGCACAGCTAATCACAGGGCGTGCACATTTCCTATTATTTGTCTCTTATGACATCCCTAGTGTAATTAATGATTCATGGGACAGATGAGCTCTGTTTTCATGGATACATTTTATGGTCGGCGCTGCGGTGACTTTGCTGAGTGTCAGAATGGAGGTTTTATTGAGTGGTATTTTCTGTAAAGGTGACTTTTTACAAGTGAGAGAAATGTCGCGCTTAATGTCACTAATTATCCTTAACGCATTTAATGGTGACATCTCTACATTCTTGTGACGATGCTGTCTGCTTCTACGACCGGTCAGTTTTATATCACGTTCATGAACAAAGGTGTGAGAAGTTGCCTCTACAATCAAGTGATCAGCTGAGGATAAAGCTTCTAGAAAACTTTTTCCATTGGTACGCTGCAATCCAAGTACGAGGTGCTGATTAGTTTACACAGCAGACAGAGGTCTAAACAACAACTCTGAGTCTGCCATGCAAGCAAGTTTACTAGACCCTGACTTAGGGCTTATTCACGGGAGCACATATCGGCCACTGTTTTCAGGGCTGGCCGATATACGCTACTATCTGAGCAGTCTTCCCCTTTCCCTGCCCCTCGCCGGCTCTCTGCCTTTCACCTCCCCTCTGGCTGTTTGCAATGGGGGACAAGGCAGAGCTAACCCCCACCCCCTCCTGTCCCTTGTCCGCAGCCAGCAATGGGATGAGGTGGGACTTAGCTCTGCCCCCGTCCCACCCCCTCCCATTCCAAACAGCAGGAGGGGAGAAGAGAGGCAGAGAGCCGGCAAGAGGGAGGTAAAGGGGAGGACAGCTCAGATGGTAGCGTATATCGGCTGGGCATGAAAACGGTGGCCGATATACATTCGTGTAAATAAGCCCTTAGGCGAGGTTCGATCGGAAGCCTATCAAAGGTATACTACACTGCATTACATAAGTTATGCAGTGTAGTGTACTAGCGATCAAACAATCACATCTTCAAGTCCTTTAGGGACCAACATGCTGTAAATAAAAAGTTACATTAAAAAAACACCACATAAAAATATAGAAAAAAATGTTTTTCCCTATAAAATCACTTTTATTATCAAAAAAAGAAACATTAGGTATTACCATGTTAATAATGACCTATATTGTAAAAATATTATGTTATTATGTCTATTATCCTCCATGATGAACTGCATAGAAAGAAAAAAAATGCTATTGCTATTTTCATTAAATCACCTTCCAAAAAACACAAGGAAAAGCTATCAAAAAGTTGCATTTTCCCTAAAATGGTATATAAAAAAAGACTATAACTCTAATTGCAATAAACAAGATCTCCCACAGCTAATTTGTGGAAAGATTATGAATGTTATGGGTCATGGAATGAGCCAATGCAAATACAATTATTTTTTATAAGGGTTTTTATGGTGCAAAAGTACTGAAAAATAAAAAAATAATATAAATTTGATATTGTCATAATTGTATTGACTGAAAGAATAAAGTTAACATTAATTATACCAAGGGGGATGGCTGGCAAATTCTTATTTTAATATAGCAGTTATATTCAACCACAATATTCTGGTATGTAGGGGGCAGTATTATAGTAGTTACATTCTTGTACATAGGAGACAGTATTATAGCAGTTATATTCTTGTACATAGGGTGCAGTATTATAGTAGCTATATTCTTGTACATAGGAGGCAGTATTATAGTAGTTATATTCTTGTACATAGAGGGCAGTATTATAGTAGTTATATTCTTGTACATAGAAGGGCAGTATTATAGTAGTTATATTCTTGTACATAGGGGGCAGTATTATAGTAGTTATATTATGGTACATAGGGTGCAGTATTATAGTAGTTATATTCTTGTACATAGGAGGCAGTATTATAGTAGTTATATTCTTGTACATAGGGGTAGTATTATAGTAGTTATATTCTTGTACATAGGAGGCAGTATTATAGTAGTTATATTCTTGTACTTAGGGGGCAGTATTATAGTAGTTATATACTTGTACATAGGGGGCAGTATTATAGTAGTTATATTCTTGTACATAGGAGGCAGTATTATAGTAGTTATATTATTGTACAGAGGGGGCAGTATTATAGTAGTTACATTCTTGTACATAGGGGGCAGTATTATAGTTGTTATATTCTTGTACATAGGAGGCAGTATTATAGTAGTTATATTCTTGTACATAGGGGGCAGTATTACAGTTGTTATATTCTTGTACACAGGAGGCAGTATTATAGTAGTTATAGTCTTGTACATAGGGGACAGCATTATAGTAGTTACATTCTTGTACATAGGAGGACATTATTATAGTAGTTATATTCTCCTACATAGAAGGTAGTATTATAGTAGTTATATTTTTGTGCATAGGAGGCAGTATTATAGTAGTTATATTCTTGTACATAGGAGGCAGTATTATACTAGTTATTTTCTTGTACATAGGAGGCAGTATTATAGTAGTTATATTCTTGTACATAGGGGGCAGTATTACAGTAGTTATATTCTTGTGCATATGGGGCAGTATTATAGTAGTTATATTCTTGTACATAGGGGGCAGTATTATAGCAGTTATTTTCTTGTACATAGGGGGCAGTATTATAGTAGTTATATTTTTGTGTATAGGGGACAGTATTATAGTAGTTATATTCTTGTACATAGGGGGCAGTATTATTGTAGTTATATTCTAGTACATAGAGGGCAGTATTATAGTATTTATATTCTTGTATATAGGGAGCAGTATTATAGTAGTTATATTCTTGTACATAGGAGGCAGTATTATAGTAGTTATATTCTTGTACATAGGGAGCAGTATTATAGTAGTTATATTCTTGAACATAGGAGCAGTATTATAGTAGTTATATTCTTGTACATAGGAGGCGGTATTATAGTAGTTATATTCTTGTACATAGGGGGCAGTATTATAGTGGTTATATTCTTGTACATAGGAGACAGTATTATAGTAGTTATATTCTTCTACATAGGGAGCAGTATTATAGTAGTTATATTCTTATATATAGGATCAGTATTATAGTAGTTATATTCTTGTAGATAGGATGCAGTATTATAGTAGTTATATTTTCTACATAGGAGGCAGTATTATAGTAGTTATATTCTTGTACAAAGGAGGCAGTATTATAGTAGTTATATTTTCTACATAGGAGGCAGTATTATAGTAGTTATATTCTTGTACAAAGGAGACAGTATTATAGTAGTTATATTCTTGTACATAGGGGGCAGTATTATAGTAGTTATATTCTTGTACATAGGGGGCAGTATTATAGTAGTTATATTCTTGTACATAGGAGGCAGTATTATAGTAGTTATATTATTGTACAGAGGGGGCAGTACTATAGTAGTTACATTCTTGTACATAGGGGGCAGTATTATAGTTGTTATATTCTTGTACATAGGAGGCAGTATTATAGTAGTTATATTCTTGTACATAGGGGGCAGTATTATAGTAGTTACATTCTTGTACATAGGGGGCAGTATTATAGTAGTTATATTCTTGTACATAGGGGACAGCATTATAGTAGTTACATTCTTGTACATAGGAGGACATTATTATAGTAGTTATATTCTCCTACATAGAAGGTAGTATTATAGTAGTTATATTTTTGTGCATAGGAGGCAGTATTATAGTAGTTATATTCTTGTACATAGGAGGCAGTATTATACTAGTTATTTTCTTGTACATAGGAGGCAGTATTATAGTAGTTATATTCTTGTACATAGGGGGCAGTATTATAGTAGTTATATTCTTGTACAAAGGAGGCAGTATTACAGTAGTTATATTCTTGTGCATATGGGGCAGTATTATAGTAGTTATATTCTTGTACATAGGGGGCAGTATTATAGCAGTTATTTTCTTGCACATAGGGGGCATTATTATAGTAGTTATATTCTTGTGTATAGGGGACAGTATTATAGTAGTTATATTCTTGTACATAGGGGGCAGTATTATTGTAGTTATATTCTTGTACATAGAGGGCAGTATTATAGTATTTATATTCTTGTATATAGGGAGCAGTATTATAGTAGTTATATTCTTGTACATAGGAGGCAGTATTATAGTAGTTATATTCTTGTACATAGGAGACAGTATTATAGTAGTTATATTCTTGTACATAGGAGCAGTATTATAGTAGTTATATTCTTGTACATAGGAGGCGGTATTATAGTAGTTATATTCTTGTACATAGGGGGCAGTATTATAGTGGTTATATTCTTGTACATAGGGGTAGTATTATAGTAGTTATATTCTTGTACATAGGAGGCAGTATTATAGTAGTTATATTCTTGTACATAGGAGACAGTATTATAGTAGTTATATTCTTCTACATAGGGAGCAGTATTATAGTAGTTATATTCTTATATATAGGATCAGTATTATAGTAGTTATATTCTTGTAGATAGGATGCAGTATTATAGTAGTTATATTTTCTACATAGGAGGCAGTATTATAGTAGTTATATTCTTGTACAAAGGAGAGAGTATTATAGTAGTTATATTCTTGTACATAGGAGGCAGTATTATAGTAGTTATATTCTTGTACATAGGAGGCAGTATTATAGTAGTTATATTCTTGTACATAGGGGACAGTATTATAGTAGTTATATTCTTGTACATATGGGACAGTATTATAGTAGTTATATTCTTGTACATAGGGGGCAGTATTATAGCAGTTATATTCTTGTACATAGGAGCAATATTATAGTAGTTATATTCTTGTACATAGGAGGCTGCATTATAGTAGTTATATTCTTGTGCATAGGGGGCAGTATTATAGTAGTTATATTCTTGTACATAGGGAGCAGTAGTATAGTAGTTATATTCTTGTACATAGGAGGCAGTATTATAGTAGTTATATTCTTGTATATAGGGAGCAGTATTATAGTGGTTATATTCTTATACATAGGATCAGTATTATAGTAGCTATATTCTTGTAGATAGGATGCAGTATTATAGTAGTTATATTCTTCTACATAGGAGGCAGTATTATAGTAGTTATATTCTTGTACATAGGGGCAGTATTATACTCCTTATATTCTTGTACATAGGGGGCAGTATTATAGTAGTTATATTCTCGTACATAGAGTGGAGTATTATAGTAGTTATATTCCTGTACATAGAGGCAGTATTAGAGTAGTTATACTCTTAAACACAGGACAGTATTGCAGTAGTTATATATTTGTTCTGTATAGATAGGCAGTATACAGGGTTTCAGAACTGTCACCTTTTTTTTATTAGTTTTGCTGTCATAAAGTATTGATTAGAGATTCTGTAACACTCCGCAATCAGTGTACAATATAAAATGTTTCACTTTAGTTATCCTTTAAATATCTCAATTCAAGCAGCAGGAAAGAGAAGCATCTACATGAAATCTTGCAGCTTATCAGGTAAGTATGGAGTCGCAAAGGAGCGACCTTCAGTCCATAGTTTCTGTGGAAGTTTCTTTAGGCCAACCTCCACCTGAGTGATAATTGCGGCTGTTATGCAGTAATTTTTTCTGAAGTATTCTTACATTGATATGCAAATTTGAACTTTCTCCTAAATCTGCTAAAAAGCTCTCATAAGCAACTGTATTTATGAACTAATGAAATTTGCTTTTTACTGCATTTCCCTAGGGTTCATTTTCTTGCAGCAATTTATAATCACGGAGTCATTTTCAGTAACTGCTTTGGTACCAGATGACAAGTCATTGATGCAGCCCAGGAAGACACATCGAAACTTAGAAGACAGGAAACATTCTCTATGTAAAACCTGATACCCACTGAGCCGGCATCACCCCTCCTGTTCACCTCCACCTTCTTTCTGGATTCTTGGGGGATTTGCAGGTGTTTGGTGCAGAGAATCAAATATTAAAATCCATGAAATCTGCTCTATTTATATTTGCTTCTCACCAACCAGTGAAATAAAGACATGAGCTGCCTGACTGCTCATATGGCACATCGGTGAAGATGTTATGGGCCAGATCCAAAACCTTACAAGAACTTTGCATATGTTCTAGTATTTTCATAATTATCAAGTAAATTATCAAAAGGCATCAAATAATGTGGTCAAATTAGAATTTTATCTTATCCCACAGCATTCCCTGCTGGGACACAAGAGAAGACTCTGGCTTTTGGTTGACATTGCAGTTCTTCTTAGGTCACATGACACACAGAGGAGTAGCTTCATTTCATTGGTCAAAAAGGTTGCACCAGAAGTGTTGGTGAATGGAATATGACATGACACCATCAAACTCTTATGGTACCAATGCACCTTCAATAGCTGTAGGGTAGCAGATATTCCTACCAGCTATACTGTACCCATGCACAGTGGGCTCAGATGTGTTTGCAATTAGAATAAAGTGACCCTCTGGTCCTGGATAAAACAAGATGGCTGCACCCTTCTCTCATTTCCTAAAGCAGACAATGCATTATTATGCACCATTAGTCTTAAGACATTACATTGACCAGCCGCTACGGCTCACCTGGTCATCACTAGCCCATGGAAGCAGTGTGTAGTGCCTTAAACTAGTGATGCATACTAATACACAGTGTGCATCAGGTAGTCAGAGAAGTGGTGCAGCCACCTTTTTTTTGTCTAGGGCAGGAGGGTCCCTTTAAACTGCTGCCAGACAGCTCTGGCAACGGCTTATCTCCTGTGGGAACAAAGGATCGGGCATATTGAAATCCAACATGCCAATCCTTCTTTCCCTTGACATTGGGGGAGAGTTGGCAGACTACTATATATAAGTTATTTATCTGATGCCTCAGTGAGTCCAGATGACTTTCCTCCTATGTGTTTGGGCCCCTTTTCTTCCAAGAAATGAGGATGGACATTCATTTGGCCAGGGGGCAGCTTTACTATTAATATACCTACCAAAAATTCTGAATTGTCTATGGAAATGGACCTCAATAGGCTGGGGCCCATGCAAATGTACCTAAAGTGGACAGTACTGAAGTTTTATGGACACTAGTGGGCAAATCAGGGTCAGTTTTAAATGGGACAATGCTCTTCTACTGATCTTACCTCTGGCACCATATTTATTTACTAAGCTTGGTTTTGGTATCATATTTATTTATTGTGCTTACTTCTGGTACCATATTTATTCTGCTTTGTTCTGATATTGCATATATACACTGATAATAATTATGATACCACGTTTATGTAGGGAGCATGGTTCTGGTACTGTATTTATGAATTGAAGTTATTTCTGGTGCTGTACTGTATCTATGTACTGATCTTGTTCTGGCACTGTACTTACTACAACACACTTCAAGATAAGGATGGTATATGAAGCACCAGTCTTATTAAATCTCTTCCTTAGTGTTTAAGTTCTTCATCTACAAGGTCTCTACTTGGAAACTTAGCTAATATCCAGAGACTGAAAACCAGAGGTAGTTTTGTATGCTCAGACTCCTAAGATGTAAATGTGATAGTCTCTCTTTATAAGTATGGGTAGGTCCCATTATCCAGAAGGAGAGGAAAAGCATTTATATAAAGTATACATCATCTTCTTTTTTAATCTTCTTGAAATAAGACAACACTTTATTAAAATCTGGGAAGAATATACGGCTGAACACACTGAAGGTGATTACTTTAGGACCAGGCAGCATGCAGAAGGCGGAGGAGATGAGAATAGACAGCCTGCAGATGGCACAGAAGGTGGAGTAAACTTTAGTCTATAAATTTCCATCTTTCATGTTCCTCAGACCTGAACGGATGTATCCGAATCCTCACAAGAATCCCATATAACTCACATGCATTCTGGGATTTAGGGAGTTTTTCTATAAGAAAATATAAAGCCAAGAGAATACTTACTTTAACTCGTACAAAATGTTAGGACATCAATAAATATGGGCTTACCATGATTTCCACTTAAGGTGAACTCTATGGTCAATGCAAGGCCAGTAAGGTAAAGCTTGCAGATGATGAGAAAAACTGATGGACAAGACATAGAAAGGACCTAATAGTAATAACAGGATTGAAGGGGTACTACATCAGCAGTCCATTTCTCCATTTACTGTGTAGGTAAATGCAATTTGGTGTCCCCTGTATCATCTCGGAGAATTTCTTCCTGAATGTGATTTGAGGTCTGTTTTATTACTAGCTTTGTGGCTGGTAAGACAGCCATAACTCTATGGGGTGCAAAAGTTACAGTTGCACCTGGGGTCTGGTATCTGAGGGGGCATAATGGTCCCACTAACATATAAGAGTAAGTCAGTTCTAATATCATAGAATGGTAGAGTTGGAAGGGACCTCCAGGGTCATCTGGTCCAATCCTCTGCTCAGTGCAGGATTCACTAAATCATCCCAGACAGATATTTGTCCAGCCTTGGTTTGAATACTTCCATTGAAGGAGAACTCACTACTTCCTATGGTAACCTGTTCCACTCAATGATCGCCCTCACCGTCAGAAAGTTTTTTAAAATTTTTAATCTGTCTCTCCTCCCTTTTTTGTGGTGCAAGAGCTTTAATTGTGCCTTTGCTGGTGATTAGTGGAGAAGGGAGTTGTTCAACAAAAAATTAAATTCTATCAACAGTAGGGATGAGGATAAACCACACTTCCGTAATTTTTTTTCCCAGGAATGCAACGATAATGATGTAAATAAGCTAAAAAATTACAAATCAGCCTCGATTTCCCTTCCTCTCCCTCTGAAGGATGCATGCTTTGCCCCAATGTTATCGGCACACTCCCCTGAAGGGGTTTCGGTAATGACAGTATATTTGGTCTTGTAATCTATCTGATTCCCTACTGCAGTACCAGTAAATGTAGATTTCACTTTAAGAGCACTGGCATATATGAGGAACATTTAGTGTATGCAAATGAATGCAGAATGGAGATGAACAGAGAAAGGATTTTGGATCATAAAGTCACTTTTTTTATGCCCCGCCACCATTCCCATGATAATTTCGATGGTCAATGTGAGATTTATTATCCAGGTGTTTATAGCAATCCACGATCCGTTAAAATGACCTCTGCCGACTCCGCTCCCTCAATTCTTTACAATACTGGAGTTTTATCTAATAAAAATAATTTTATGTTTCTGCACTTAAAAAAAAATGTTGGTTCCTTTCGCACACGAGTGGCTTTAACATCGCCCTGAAGTCAATTTATAGACAGATCAGTTTCAAATAAACAACCCAAAACTCCCAGGGACCGAGTGCGGCGCTGCATGGCTGCTCCCCGCACAAAACCTTGTGTTCTCATTGAAAATCACTCGCTTTGAAATATGTCAATTACATAAAATCTGTTAAGCAGTCCCTGTGTACATTTTTCTCTCCATCCTTCCAAAAGTGTTCATTTTCAAGCTGATCACCACCTGGCATCGAGACCGAGCTGGCAGCCGCGGTGAAAGTCAGGCGGAGGGTACAGGCTGAAAGCTTCATCTCTATCTCTGCGCTGACAACAAGGGAGCTGCGGGCCCGTCCTACATGTGTTCAGTGCAGGCAAGGTAAAGCCCAGACTGATGGGATGCAGCGCTGCTGGCCCAAAGTTGTCGAGTTTATTAGTGGCTATAAAATTATAACAAACAAGAAGAGATAATAGCAAGTACGGCTTGTTCTTATTTCCATTCCGTTCGCTATAGAACAGAAGAACAAAAATAAAACGGTCACCGAAACTCTCAAAACATGGTGGCACTTGATAGAACCCATTGACTATAATGGGTTCTGTCCCGGTGTGCGCTATTTTTTTCCAACAGTTATGATGGAACAAGTTGACAGAACTCTGAACAGAACCTTATCATTACCTGTAAGAGCAGCACTCCTCTCCTTACATACCCTGTGCTAAGATATAGGGGTCGCAGGAGTTGCAGTTGTGACCGGGCCCTTCTATTAGGAGCCATGCCCTTGCCACAACAGTTAGTGTCAGCAGTGCTTTACTTTCGCCCTCACCCCTACAATCAGTCGTATATTTTGCGCTTCTGCGGCAACTTAATGACAGAACTTGTTAGTGCATTTTCCTCCCCAGCCGTGTCTCTTTCAATCTGGTGCCTCGGAACAAATTCACTGATGTTCTGAGGCACTAGACTGGAGAAGACAGGGGCGTGGAAGAGAACATATTCACAAACTCTGTTATCAGGTATTCACAGCCTAAAGGGGGATATGACCGATCAGAAAGGTGAGCGGAGCATTGAGCAAATACAGAAAATAGAAAATGTTATACTCACCTCTCTTGCTTTCCGTGCCGATCTGTTCTGCTCCTTCTTTTCTCAGGATAGAGTGATCACATGCTAAATGGCATGTGACCACTACAGCCAATCCCAGTGGTCACGTGTCTTAGGAAGTAGACCGCAATACCAGGAGGGCAGAAAGAATCAAAGCAGAACACATAGGCAGGGGAAGAGAGAAGTTAATATAAAGGTTTTTTTTACCTTACAGCATAAAGTATTTGTTACTGATGAAGGCCATGAAGGTGGCATTTATTACTAATGGGGGCCATAAGCAGGTATTTATTACTGATGGGGAACATAAAGGGGAAGTTATTGCTGATGGGAGATATACAGAGGCATTTAATACACAGGGGGGCATAATAGAGCATTTATTACTCATGGAAGCCAGAAGGGGAATTTAATTACTGATGGAGGCTAGGAGGTGACATTTATAACTGTGGTGGGCCATAAGAGGACTTTTGTTACTGATTGGGGTCATGAGGGGGCATTATTACTGTGTGGGGGCATGAAAGAGGGCATTTACTTCTGGAGGGCACTAAAAATGACACTACAGATACAAAGATTGTGTGGAAAATGTAGACAAGCTACTAGAAAAGCACAGAGCCAAAAATGTCTTTTTTTCAAATTCTGCAGAGACAAGTTGAGGCCAGCAGAAGTCGTTATGGTGGTCTGAGCCGGACGGGGAAGAGAGAAAGTGAATAACTCCAGTCAAAGGACATCCTATGATCACTGGATATAGTAGTACTGTAATTACTTATACAGTATGCAGAGCACATGTATACAGCTGGTATCTACCACTGCATGGTCCCTGTATGGGAGTAATATTGGTCTTTGTGCAGTGGGTTCTTTTCCCCTGGACATTCCTTTTTTACTTTTTCCTTCTACTTTTATTATATATCACTGCAGGGACTTGAACTGTTAGGTCTCCAGTTGCATCAGTGATGGGGAGGTGGATGGACAGACATATGTCTTGAGGTTCGTGCCCCTGATGCTTGAAGACTATGGAAGAACTGCAGTCAGTGGACATGAAGAAAAGTTTCTAGGAGGCAAAGGGAGTGGGGGTGAACTTTTGCACCAGAACACATGAGCTTTTAGGTCTGTGTTGCTGGGGGACCCTGTTCCATGCTACTATGTACCACTATGTATCTGCGAGGAGAGAGGGGATACAGAGCAATGCCTTGCAGACCTCTAGAGAGGTCAGTGATGTAATAATCTGTGGAATACATCACTATGTATCAGTCAGGCGGTGGAGGAGCAATATTCTGCAGATCCGTAGAGTTCCTTTGGGTAGTGAAGTCACATGATGGCTCTCCTGCATTGAGAGAACACCTCTGAGTTATCACAACTGACAAATGAAGTTTTCTTTCTCATATTTCCTTATTCCACAATCAGGGCATTTGGCCAGCAGTGCTGGGACAGAGGGTGCAGAGTGATCAATCTGTCTGCATGCAGTCCCCAACCCCCACATCATGGGCATCTCTATCAGAAGGTCTTAATTACTGTTAGTCATTTCTCTGCCATGGCCGCCTCACCAGGCACCTTCTGCTTTTACAGGGTCCCCTCTCCAGGAATGTTGCACGCTGGCGGAAGACCCTCCATATCAGCTCAGTCACATCTGTAATCACTTGTGAATAACATCACTGAGCAGGAATGTTTGTGTCGGGTAATTTATGACCTGCATTGTGAGATTACGCTGCGGACAGAAGGCATTTCTCAGTGTTAGGGTAAGCTCACATGGGCATATGTGTCTCCTGTATTGTGTTCATATTTTTCACGTGCAGAATATGCGGTGCTGCGGTATAACTCCATTGATTTCTTTAGGGCCACTCAAACCTCGGGGGAGTTTTTCACATGCATGAAAAAACCACAGCAAGTCCCATTTTGGTGAGCATTAGACCCAGGAGCATAACCCCGCCCCTCCTATTGCAAGTAGTGGCGAGGGGCGGAGAGGGTGTGGAGAGGAGGCGGGAGTGCACTGCTCCCAGCTCTTCCAGCTTCCTCCCCCTGCAGAAAGGGATGCCGTATATCGGCTGGGCGTGAAAATCCAGCCCATATACGATTGTCTGAATGCACCCTTAAGACCAGTGTCACACGGGCGTAAGCGCATTGCATATTTGTGTGCGCTTGTGCGTGTTTTACTGTACTTTTCGCACGCACAAAACATGCGCATTTGTGTGAACAAAAAACACACAACCATGCTTCCATTCATTAAAATGGGCAATTAGTGTAATTAGTTCAATATGTGCTCTTTCCCTGTGTGAATACGCAGGAAAATAGAGGATGCTGCATATTTATTTTGTGCAAACACAATGTGCGCGCAAAATCCACAAATGTGATCGAAGACATTAAAATCAATGTTTTCTATTCACTGCATATTGTACGCGCAAATTTCTCATACATAATACGCTGCGCAAATATGTTCATGTGAATCCGGCTCACCTGTAACGGAAAGCTGCTTCATTGCTAATGGCTGCACGGTTATATAGCTAAGGGCTCCTGCAGATGAGCGTAGGTGTAGATGCAGACGCAATAGGGAAGGGAGCGCTATTGTGAGCTATCATGCACATATTGGTGACTTTTACTGCACTTTTCTGCATTGTCAGGACTGTAAACATTGGCAAAGGACACACCTGCACCGTTATATAACAGGCTGAGCAGCCTGATTGGTTCGCGGTGTTATCGATTTCCCCACCAAATCGTGCAGCTCAGTGCGTGATTTCATGCAGATCTTCCACACCTCCATAAACTCTTATGGTGGCTTTGGTGCGCAAATGCACACAAAAACAGAGCAAGTTTCATATATTTTCACGTGCGTGATTTTTGTGCGCAAAAACTCATAATGTGAGGGAACCCATTGAAATCAATTGGTTCTATTCTCTGCATTTTGCGCAAGTGAATTTGCGTGCTCAAAAACATGCGCAAATTTCCCCGTCTGCAGAAGCCCTAAATAGGAAAACCAACTAAACTGCTTTTAGCTGCAGTCAACTTGAAAACCGATTCAATATCTATGTCAGCCCGATTTGGGATGCACCTTGTCTGAAAACACAACCATTGTGGTAGAGGGGCCCCTCAGGTACTGAAACCCAATACTTACACCGCTAATCACCGACAGGAGGTGTTACACATTCACCCTCTTTCTAATGTTAAAAACGCAACCAAGTTGCATTGCATTGCGTTGTGTTGCGTTTTTAACATTAGAAAGTCCCATTGAGAATCCCGTTAACAAAAAACGCAAATGCAAGTGTGTGGGAGCCCTGAGTCACAAACACATGCTAGGGCCAGTTGCATAGGCTTGTTGTAACTGAAGTACCCAGAGAGATAATCAACACAAACACCTGGAGAACATGCAAACCCCATGCAGATAACAGGGAAGAAGTATTAGTGTAGTATGTCTCCACCGGAAGTATGGGTTGGCTGGGCTCAGCTACAGGTCACGCTCAAAGCTGACAAAAGCTCCCAATCGGCTCCCACACACCCTCATAGATTCCCGAGGTCCGAGCTTTGCTGCCAAGCGAGCGGTAAGCCCAGAGGCTACGGCCACGCCAACCTCTGAGCTCCCGAGCGATACTGCATTCTGCTCAGCAGCTTTCATGATGCCTTCTTCTCGAAACAATTGGATGCGCAGCAGGCCTAGTTCCCAGCAGCGAAGAAAACGCATGCTAGCCGGTCGGGAGCTCAGAGGTTGTTGTAGCCTTGGGGCTGATTGCTCGTCAGCTCGGAGCTCATGAGGGCATGGCTGTAGCCTCCTGAGCATGACTGAAGTGAGCTTGGCTAACCCATACTTCCAGTGGAGACATACTACATTAATACCGAGGAAACAATAGATTGTAGGACAGGTGAATACATTTAGCGTCCTCCCAGACTGAAATGGCTGAGACCAGGGAGCAATAGCTAGCAGAGAAAAGTCCAGATTTGTGCCTGAGTATATCCCACTCTGGAGCGTCTATACAGTGACAGCTCCCCCTGCACCCTCTCTCCCAGCAGTGACAGTTTTATGGGTCCCTGATATGTGACATTTTGGCAGATATTATAGAGGTTCTCATAACACCTCTGAAAAAGCCACATTTCTAGGTTCAGGTTTCTGTGATAATAAAAGAGCTCACAGAGCCGCAGAAGCCTTTATGAGCGGAGAGGGTCCCTACTGACCTCATACATCAACGTCTGTCAGCAGAGACCCCAAATCTACATGGATGTCTAGAGATGTAGCTATAGGGATGCAGGACAGGAGGGACCCCAATCTGTCCCAGAAGAGGACAGTAGGAATATGCAGGTGTGATGGTGGATGTATAATGACAGCAGGGGTCTGGATCTTCTTATTCATGGTTTGCCTGTAAATCTGTAACTTTAGCGGACTCCATCCCTCCGAGGTAGTAAATCCTGCACTGAGCAGGGGGTTGGACCCGATGACCCTGGAGGTCCCTTCAAACTCTACCATTCTATGATTCTATGAGGTCCCTTACTATCAGAGCAGTGTTCTGTATATAGCAAAGTTAGATATCGGCTTACCATTGAACCTCATTTGAAACTTTTCTGCCTCTTGTGTTACTTTACATAGTTTTGTATCATCTGCAAATATTGATATTTTACTAAATCCATTTTCCCCTGTGATAGTTTGCAGGTACTGAACGACTGTCTGTTTACACGGACCGATTCGTCATTCAGTTTCTATGCAGCATAAACTGAGCGACACACATTTATTGTTGCCTGTATCTACTCTGACCGATATATCGGGCCATGTGAAAGGGCCCTGAGGCAGTAGTGGCAATGCGGGCACTCGTCTGCTTCGTTCACTTCACACGGACTGCCAGAGATAGCCAAGTCAGCTGTCTGTGATGGTCCCATTGACGTGTATGGAGTGGTGGCTTGCATGCATGGCCATTGCTGTCATACACTTCAGGATGAGTCCTGGCTGGACTCTCTGCATGACAAGTACGCCTCTTGTGAGATATCCCGGTTGATTATGATTCCTGTTATTATGTATTAAGTTCAGCAATGAGTACCTGGATTTTGTCCTAAAATGCAACTTTTTCGGATCTAGTTACTGTGCGCCTCATTTACGAACCTGTGCGCCTGTTTTTTAATCTGTACACCAGGTCACGCCATTATCATTTTAGTCTAAATTTACGGGCATGGTTTAGGTGGCGCAGCAGTTTAGACCTGACTTAACTCCAGGGCTGAGGAGGCTGATTTACAGCACAAACTTTCACATCACCCAGAGAGAAGGTATTTGTGTCTAATTTAACATGCCGTTTGCGATTTTTAGAAGAATTAAGCCGCCAGCACACGACCAAGTCAGATTCCACATGCAGGATACTGCAGCGGAATCCGAACTTGTGTCTGGCTGGTGACGCTCGTACCTGTCCATATTATTTATATTCTGTACTGTGGATGTGCCGGACGGCGCACACACGCAGTACAGATTATTAGGCGATGGCACGGATCCCGTGACCTTTCCCAATGATGATTCCCAGAATCCACCTAAAAAAAGAACATGCTGCAATTTTTTTCCCTGCAAGCGGAAAATCGCAATTGATTTCCCTTTGTGGGCAGGAAAAAACGCTTTTCTATAGCATGCTATTTCAGGTATTTGTTGCGGAATCTGAAGTTAGACGCCCGCTCCGGATTCCACAATGCAAATCCGGCTGTGTGCAGCCTACAGGAGGCCTTAGGAACTTGTAACAAGTAACCGCAACAAAATTCTGCATATGATAACTCTCCCCTATAGTCTCTGAGTGGCTTATGAAGCCCAGCATCAGGAGTGCCCAAAACAATGTATTATGTCATTCATGCTGCATGATTGACACTGTAAAAATTGCAGAATTTATGTTTTTTCTCCCTGCTCTCAAAAAAATATAAATAAAACATTTACAATACATTATATGCACCCGAAAAAGGTACCAACAAAAACTACAGTTTGCTAAACAAAAAAGAAGCCCTCATATGGCCATGTCAGCGGAAAAATTAAAAAAATTGGCTCTCGAAAAGCGGAGATTAAAATCCCCAAAAAATCGTTGTGTTCTTTGGGCAAAAATAGGCTACAAACTCAGGAAGTTAAAGAAATAGCATGCAAAAAACTATTATTATTAAAACATTAAAGTAATAAGTCAGGGTAAAAAGCTTCCCTGTACAGACTCTTACACAGGTTCTAAAGGTAAAGCAGCATGTAGGAATCCAATAATTCTTGATCCAAAGAATATTCATGATAAAATCCAAGTTTTTATTTTTAGATCCAATGCATCAACAGATGCAACGTTTCAGCCAGCACACCGTACCCTTTGTCAAGCTTCAGAGTCTGTTTATTGTGGTGCTGCTGAAATTGTTTCTACTTTTGTTCTTACACAGGTTCTGACATCTTTGTGTCAGATTCTGCACACTCGTACAACCTATAAAATGGCTGCTTTCTGTCACTTTATGGTTCATAGAATAGAATCCTAGAATGGTAGAGTTGGAAGGGACCTCCTGGGTCATCAGGTCCAACCCCCTGCTCAATGCAGGATTCATTATATCATCCCTGACAGATATTTGACTAGCCTCCGTTTGAAGACTTCCATTGAAGTAGAACTCACCACCTCCTGTGGCAACCTGTTCCACTCATTCATCACCCTCACTGTCAGAAAGGTTTTTCTGATATCTAATCTGCATCTCCTCCCTTTTAGTTTCATCCCATTGCTTCTAGGCTTTCCTTGTAACAGCCCTTCAGATATTTGTAGATAGCTATTAAGTCTCCTCTCAGCCTTCTTTTTTTGCAAGCTAAACATTCCCAGATCCTTTAACCGTTCCTCATAGGACATGATTTGCAGACTGCTCACCATCTTGGTAACTCTTCTCTGAACTTGCTCCAGTTTGTCTATGTCTTTTGTGGGCTGCATTCCCATGAACGTATATCGGCTCGGTTTTCACGCCGAGCCAATATACGTCCTCCTCATCTGCAGGGGGGGGGGAGGATGGAAGAGCCAGGAGCAGGAACTGAGCTCCCGCCCCCTCTCTGCCTCATCTCCGCCCCTCTGCACTATTTGCAATGGGGAGAGGCAGGACGGGGGCGGGGCTAATTCTCGAAACTTAACCCCACCCCTGGCCCGCCTCTCCCCATTGCAAATAGTGCACAGGGGCGGACAGGGGGTCTGGAGGAGGCAGAGAGGGGGCGGGAGCTCAGTTCCTGCTCTTGGCTTTTCCATCCCCCCCCTGCAGATGAGGAGGACGTATATCGGCTCGGCGTGAAAATCGAGCCGATATACGTTCGTGGGAATGCACCCTTAGATTGAGGTGCCCAGAACTGGACACAGTATTCCAGATGAGGTCTGACCAAGAAAGCATAGAGGGAAATAATTACCTCTCATTATCTAGACTCTATGCTTACCTTCATACATCCCAGAATTGTGTTTGCCTTTTTTGGCACTGCATCACACAGTTGACTGCTGCTTACCTCAATTCCTCCTATTCTGTATGTCCTTTTCTCATTTTTCTTACCCAGAAGTAGTACCTTGCATTTCTCCTTGTTAAATACCATTCTGTTAGTCACTGCCCACAGTGCAAGCTTTTCTAGATCTTTTTGAATCCTCTCTCTCTTCTCCTGTGTTAACCATCCCCTGATCAGTTTATCCTCAATTACCTCATCTAGATCACTTATAAAAATGTTGAACAACACTGGGTCCAGAACAGAGCCCTGTGGTACCCCACTTGATACATTCTTTCACTTGAATGGGCAGCCATTTATGACCACTCTTTGAGTACAAATCACTCAGCCAGTTATGAATTCAGCTAACAGTTGCCTTGTCGATCCCATATTGGGTCATTTTCTCAATAAGGATGGTATAAGATACTTTGTTAAATGCTTTACTAAAGTCAAGATATACTGTATCTACTGTAATTTCCCGATCTACCCATTCAGTGATTCTGTCATAGAAGGAAATTAGATAAGTCTGGCATGACTTGTTTGTTAGAAATCCATGCTTGCTCTAGTTAATTCCTCCATTCTCATGCATACATGCTGTTTAATAATTTGTTCAAAGATCTTTCCTGGTATAGAAGTCAGGCTCACAGGCCTATAGTTTCCTGGATCCACCTTCTTCCCTTTTTTTGAACATAAGGACAACATTTGCCCTTTTCCAATCTTCTGGGACTTCTGTTCTCCCGGAAATTTTAAAGATTACAGCGAGTGGTACAGCAATTACCTCTGCTGCTTCCTTTAGTACCCTAAGATGTAATTCATATCAACCTGGAGACTTGAATTCATTTAAGTTAGCTAAGTGTTCCCTCACCATCTCTCTGCTTATAGATAGCCTGCATTCTTTTATTTTCTCAGTAGCACAAAGAAAACAGATACAAAATAGGAATTTAAAAGTCCAACCTTCTCAACATCATTTTTAACCATTTTCATTCTGTAAATATCTTATGGCATGTTTGACTTTTCTTTTGCTTTTGACATAACACCTACATTCTTTTTTATTGATTTTGGCCTCTCTTGCAAGCCTCAAATCATAATCAGCCTTAGCTTTTCTCACACTTGCCCTACAGTTTCTGCAGATCGCATTATATTCTTCTTTAGATATTTCCCCCTCTTTCCATTTGATAAACATAATATTTTTCCCTTTTTAGCATGAATTTAAGCTCTGTGTTCATCCATCCTGGTCTCTTTAAATGCTTCCTGTTCTTCCTTCTTTTAGGGATTGTTAACGATTGTGCCTAGAGAATCATTTCACAATATTTCCCAACCTTCTTGGGCATTTCTGTCCTTAAAGGGGTTGTCCCGCGAAACAAAGTGGGTCTATACACTTCTGTATGGCCATATTAATGCACTTTGTAATGTACATTGTGCATTAATTATGAGCCATACAGAAGTTATCAGAAATTTTTCACTTACCTGTTCCGTTGCTAGCGTCCTCGTTTCCATGGAGCCGTCTAATTTTCAGCGTCTAATCGCCAGATTAGACGCGCTTGCGCAGTCCGGGTCTTCTTCTTTTCTCAATGGGGCCGCTCGTGCCGGAGAGCGCCTCCGTGTAGCTCCGCCCCGTCACGTGCCGATTCCAGCCAATCAGGAGGCTGGAATCGGCAATGGACCGCACAGAAGCCCTGCGGTCCACAGAGGGAGAGGATCCCGGCGGCCATCTTCAGCAGGTAAGTAAGAAGTCACCGGAGCGCGGGGATTCAGGTAAGCGCTGTCCGGTGTTCTTGTTTAACCCCTGCATCGGGGTTGTCTCGCGCCGAACGGGGGGGGGGGCTGTTGGAAAAAAAAAAACCCGTTTCGGCGCGGGACAACCCCTTTAAGAACATCCAGCCATTGGATTCTTTCTACCCTCTTTCTGAGTTCATTAAAATCTGCCTTTCTGAAATCCAACCTTGAGGTCTGAGTTTTCTCAGGTCTTCCTCTCCTTTTTATCCAAAATTCAAGGATAGCATGATCACTGCTTTCTAAGGTCCCAGTCTTACTTCCTCAACCATTCCCTCCCTGTTGGTAAGAATTAGGTCCAAGACAGCAGATCCCCATGTTTTCTCTTCTACCTTTTGGAAGATAAAGTTGTCAGCAAGAGCGGATAAGAATTTGTTGGATCCATTACTTTTACCTGAGAAAGATTCCCAACAAATGTCTGGATAGTTAAAATCTCCCATAATCACCATGTTGTACTTTTTTGAGAGCTTGGCCATCCGATGTAGAAAGAGTTCATCAATATCTTCTGCTTGTCCAGGTGGCCTATAGTAAATGCCTACAATAGTGTCCTTTCTCTCCTTGTATTCTTGCCCAAACAGTTTCTACAGAACTACCACGCTCTGAAGCTTGAATCTCTGTGGAGATGAATGCTTTCCTAACATACAACACAATACCTCCTCCCCTTTTATTAGGTCTGTTTCTTATAAGTCCTGTTGTACCCTTCAACTTTTGCAATCATGTATTGCAATCTTGTGTATCATCCCGTTAAGTTTCCTTGATGCCTATGACATCATATTTCTCTTCCTGTGTTATGAGCTCCAATTTCCTTGCTTGTTTCCCATGCTTTGTGCATTTGTGTAGAAACATTTTAGTTTGTGATTGGTGTCTCTTGCTCCTCTACTTTTCTGTTGAATCTTTGTTCTTTCTTTCCATTTCTAATAGCAAGCTTCTCAATTTTACTCATTGGCTGTATATTTTTGCTTGGCCTTTTATTTCCCCTCCCATATTGTTCTACTTTAAAGCTCTCCTGATGACTATAGCAAGGCACCTGCCAAATATATGATCACCTGTCTTTGTAAGGTGCAACCTCTCTCTAGTTTGGAGTCCATCTTATAGGTAATTCACTTCATGGTCTAGAAATCCAAATCTTTGCTGACGGCACCATCAACGTAGCCAGTTGGTCACCTCTAGAATCCTGTTCCATCTCTATATTCCATGGCGATCCACTAGGAGGTTGGATCAGAAGACTACCTGTGCTCCTAGTTCCTTCACTTTCCTGCCACGGTCTTCAAAGTCTCTGCAAATACTTGCAGTGTCATTTGTTCCTACATGTATCAGCAGGAATGGGTAATGGTCTGTAGAATTAATGAGTCTTGATAGTCTATCAGACACAACTTTGATTTGTGCACCTGGAAGACAATACACCTCTTGTGAGGTGTCAAGTAGTCACTGAAGCGGGACCCCTAAAACATAACCTTTATTATAATAATTTAGTAAAAAAGTCCTATATTAGGACCAACATGAAGAGACCAAAAAACAAACAAAAAACAATATATGACTCAAAGGTAAAAATATGGAGAAATCCAAAAACGAGGGAGGGACCTGGCAAATGCCAAAGGTCTCACCTTTGGATTAATGATTAAAACATAATTGTGTGCCAGTTCTTGTAGGTGTCAGGTCTTCAGACAGCGGCCTCTATTCCTCTCATTAGGGAATCCCCCATAACGAACGCTCTCCTTTTGTTTTTCACAACAGCACTTTTTTTCACCATCCAAGAGGATTCTGAGTGCTTGCCAGACTGCTCTTTGTGGGCAAAGTCATTTCTTGATGTACCACTTGGTTATTCTCCTGCAGGAGAGCCTGGTGTTCCTGAGCAGTATGGCTGCTTACTGACTTCTGATCCTCCTCCTTCTTTGGGTCCCATGCTTACATTCCTCTGCTTCCTCAGGTACACTGAAAATGTATTTTTCTTCAATATTATGAAAAGTTATTTCTGCTTTGTCAAGGATATTCTCATGTTCCTTAACCCCTTAGTGACCAGCCAATAGTGTTTTTACGTCCTACCCAAATGGGCTTTATTCCCTGAGGACGTAAAAACATGTGTCCTGCAGATAATAAAGCCACATGGGGTATGGACATGACAGCTCCATGCTGTCGGTGCCCGCAGGTAGCCAACAGCATGGAGCTGTCATCCTGGGCTGCGGGCAGTCCCCCCCCCCCCCCGGCAATGCAATCGGCGCTATCCAATAGATAGCGCCGATCGCAATAAAGTGAAAAAAAACGTTAAAGATTCAGCTTCCCTGATGGGTTGGATCCATCAGGGCAGCTGAAATTACTCACCCGCCTTCTCCGAGGTATCCTGCAGTAAAGGGGTCCTCCGGGACCTGTCGCCGCTCTTCTGCGCATGCGCGCCAGACAAATGACGTCACACGCATGCACAGAAGGTCGGGAGCACCGGCAAATTTAAAATCTCCTGGCTCCCGGCTCCTGAAGGTAGCCGGGAGCCAGGAGGTGTTACCGGGGACCGTGAATGTTAGCGGCGATCACAAAAAAGTTTTAAAAAGTTTACAAAGATTACAAGTTTCACCTCCCCTCATGGATTGGATTCATGAGGGGAGGTGACAATACTGACCTCGGGTCCTCCGCGATGTCCCGGTGTTCCGGAACCTGAAGTCCTCTTCTGCTCATGCGCACCTGACGTCAATTATTGGTAGCCAGGAGCAGAGAGATGTCACCGGGGACATGATCACTGTTATCCATTTAAAGTTAAAAAAAAGTGTAAAAAAGTAAAAAAAAAAAAAAAGTTAAAAAAAGTTTAAAAAGCTTACGTTTCATCTCCCCTTATGGATCATATACATGAGGGAGGATGAAAGTACGTACATAAGGCCCCCGGATTTATCCGCGGATCTTACCCCAGCTTCTGCGCACAAGCCCGTCGCCAAAATGGTGGATGCATGTGCAAAAGCTGTGGAATGCCAGGATAATTTAAATTCTCCCTGCTCCTGGCTACAAAACTGAGCCTGGAGATTTCACGGGGGGCCACAGTGAGCGGTTCCTGGTCACGTGTTCACCATTATCCAATGGATAATGGCGGTCACGTAAAACTAAAAAAAAAAATGAAGTTTCATCTCCGCTCACCGATGCAATCAGCGAGAGCAGATGAAACTTTTTAACGAAGGCCTCTGTATTTGAAACCCGACACGATCCCCCTCCGTGAACCCTCCCAGATTCTGCACATGCGACCGCCGGCAAAATGCCGGACACATGTGCAGGAGTCGGGGAGCCCAGGAAACTTAAAATCTCCTTGCACTCAGCGACCAACAGTCGCTGAGTGCTTGGAGCAGTGACCGGTGGCCTCGTTGAGCGGACCCCAATCACATGATAAAAAAATAGCGATCTACCATAGGCCGGTCTCACATGACCGGATAGCAATTACGGATTCCGCATGCGTCTGATCCGCAGTAAAACGCAGATCAATCGCATTGGATTACACAATTCCGCTCACATTAGTGGGTCAGAATTGTGTAATCCACTCGCAGAAAAGAGAACGCAGCAGGTTCTATTTTACTGCGGATATCCGCAGCAAACTACATACGCAACTACATTGTGCACAAGCTGCGGGTACCCGCGTAATCGCTAAGCGACGGTGCAGGAAATACAAACAAAAAAAAGGGTGTACTGCGCATGAACGCCTGTGTGAGTAGGCAGTTATCCGCAGTACATTACGCGGCCGTACGCAGGGTCACAGCTGGGATCCGCTGCAGGCCTTCACAAACGGATTCCACATACGGCCGTGTGAGCCCGGCGTTATTCAGACCACTATCTGTAATACGTAATTTACAAGACGCCCCGGGAACGCTTGCCTTCCTGCAGTTCCAGAAGCAGCTTGTTGAGCGCCTTCTGTGCGAGACCGCCACTCCTCATCAAGCTTACGGAGTGTCACAGAGCGCCACTTTTTACACCCCATACCTGCCGCTGAGGTCAAAAAATACCCACCAAAAAGCATGAGAGGAGGAGGGATACCCGGTTTTATTGCCCCATGTACCCATTCTAACCAGCCTCCGTAATTACCCATCTTCGGAAATACCACACAGTTCACATTATAACTTTTATCTTAGATTTGGGGAACGCCGAAAAGGGCGCGGAGTGGGGGGGGAGGGGGATATTTTTAGGGAGTCAATTTTTATTCAGTACAAGTGGGCAATGAGGCCTGGAATTTATTCAGTTGTGCCCTGCAATCCAACGGGTGTACCCTCCATTATAGGCCTAGCCATGGGTCCAGTAAGTAGATTAGGGCCACAATGGGTAAGTTTCTGAACACAGGACAAACAGGGGGATCCATTTTGAGGTGAATGTCTTCATTTCTATGTACACTGTACAAAAAAAACCCTGTTTTTAAATTGACATAATTGCCAAAAAAATGAAAATCGTAATTTTTTTCATCTGCTTTGCTTAGATTCATTCAAATACTGTGGAGTCAAAATGTGCAGTACACCCCTAGATGAATTCGTTAAGGGGTCTAGTTTTCAAAATGGGGTCATTTGAGGGGTTCTTTGTCGTTTTAGCCGCTCAATGGCTCTATAAGTGGGCAATGGGGCCTGGAATTTATTCAGTTGTAACCTGAAATCCAAAGGGGGGTCCTTCTATTATAGGCCTTGCGATGTGTCATATAAGTAGATTAGGCCACAATGGGTATGTTTCTGAACACGGGACAAACAGGGGTATCCATTTTGGGGTGAAAGTCTTCATTTATATGTGTGCTGTACAAACAAACTGTTTTTAAATTTACACAAAAAAAGGAAAATCGTAATTTTTTCCTACTGCTTTGCTTAGATCTATTCAAAAATTGTAGGTTTAAAATACACAGTACACCCCTAGATGAACACGTTAAGGAGTCTAGTTTTCAAAATGGGGTCATTTGTGGGGGTTCTCTGTAGTTTTGGCCGCTTAAGGGCTCTACAAGTGTGCTATGGGGCCAAAAAGGCCTTCAAGCAAAATTTATATTCTAAAAGCCACCGACTACTCCTTTCATTTTGGGCCTCGTTGTGCATCCAGACATAAGATTAGGGCCACAATGGGTATATTTCTGAAAAAAGGACAAACAGGGGGATCCCTTTTGGGGTGCAAGTCTTCATTCATATGTGTGCTGTACAAAAAAAGCTGTTTTTAAAATGACAGAAAAAACAAAAATCACAATTTTTTCCTTTTGCTTTGCTTGAATTCATGCAAAAACTGTGGGATCAAAATACACAATACACCCCTAGATAAATTCGTTAAGGGGTCTAGTTTTCATAATGGAGCCATTTGTAGGGGTTTTCTATGGTTTTTGGCACTCAAGAACTCTACAAGTATGCTATAGGGCCTAAAATGCCTTCAAGCAAATTTCTGTTTTGAAAGACACTGACTACTCCTTTCATTTTGGGCCCCGTTGTGCATCCAGAAATTAGATTAGGGCCACAATGGATATATTTCGGAACACAGGACAAACAGGGGGATCCATTTTGGGGTGTAAATCCTCATTTTCATGTAAACTATGGGAAAAAAATATGTCTTTAAAATGACATATTTGCAAAAATATGAAATTTTACTTTTTCTCCTCTAAATTCAATTAATTCCTGAAAAAAAACTGTGGGGTAAACATACTCATGACACCCCTCAGTGAATACATTAAGGGGTGTAATTTTTAAAATAGGGTCATTTGTGGGGGTATTTATCATTCTGACACCTATGAGCCTTTGCAATCTTGGCTTGGTGTAGGAAAACAAAGTGTTACTCAAAATGCTGAAAAGTAATGTTAAATTTGTACGTCTCCTAAATGGTTAAAAAAACATAAAAGTTTTTCAAATGTGCATTCAGAATAAAGTAAATAGATGGAAATATATATCTTAGCAATAGTTTGTACAGTATGTTTGCACATATTTGATATATTACAATTGAAAATGTGAAAAAAACGATAATTTTTTCAAAATTTTCCTCATATTGGCACTTTTAATATATATACACAAATTATATTGGACTATTTTCACCACCTAAATGAAGTACAACATGTGGCGAAAAAGCATTGTCAGAATCACTTGGATATGCAAATCCTTTACGGAGCTATTCTATGTTCAAGTGACACATGTCAGATTTCCAAAATTTAGCCTGGTCATTAAGGCACAAACAGGCTTGGTCGCTAAGGGGTTAATTAATTCCAATGCAGCTATTATCTCCTGAAGACTTTGACCTTTTCCTCCTGTAGAGACACATTTCTGGCAGGTGAAGTTTGACTTTTCCTCTAGCAAGTCTGTAAACATATAGCATACGTTGCAGCTCACCATATAGCTACTCTCCCCTTCCATGCTTATATTCACTTCTGAACTTCTAAAAGTCAAGAATTCTTGTGAAGATACTAAGTGTAAAATGCACGGTGTGGCGATGCCCTCTGAGCAGCTAGACTCGGCTAAACCCAGCTATCGTCCTGCTCACAGTGATGCTTTACACTTCCCAGAAAGCACTGGAGAAATGCAAATTACCTTCCAGGAACTCCAATCTCTGGTCTGGCTCTTCAGTATTTGTTGAGCTATGAATCCATGGACTATGTTTAGTATTACAAAATATATCTTACAGTGTTCAGAGCTCCATTTTTCTAATACAGAACTGCAAATTTCTTGTATAGATCGTTATAAAAAACATTATTACTGAGCTATCATTCCCCCTTGTACTATAGGTGACTATCTGTCCTATGTGGTGGACCCCCGGGCCATCACACCAGTAGTGGGGGCAATGTGTCGCTCCATAGGTAAGGTAGGATTGAGGCGCTCACCCCTAGGTTTTCAGACAAGAACGCAGCCATAGTTAGTGTCTAAACTAAACCTGGATTTGTCACTGAAGACCACCTGGTTCCAATCTATCGCAGTACAGTTTTGTCGTTCATGACACCACTGCAAATGGGGGCAACAGTCTGTGAGTGTCAAAGCCAGAACATGTAATGGGCGCCGTGAGAACAAATGACCTTTAGCCAAGTGCCTGGAAATGGTTCCAACAGACACAGTGGCCTGTAACGATGGTGGCACCTGTCTCTGGATGGCGGAAAGAGAGAGTAGGGAGAGGGTAAGATTCACAAAACCATTTTTACAAACATTTTAGATTTGCATAGCGAATAGAGATGAGCAAGCACTCTCGGATAAGCCAGTTAGTCGAGCAAGCCTCGCTCTTCTCGAGTAACTGCATTCTTGTCCGAGCGTGCTCGGGGGGGGGGGGGGGGTGGCATGGGGTGGTGGCATATAGCGAGGGAGAGAGTGAGAGAGATCTCACTAGCCCTTTAAATTTAATCTCACATATATAAAGTTAGATATTAAGTAATAACAAATACTAAGATTAGTAGTGTAACAAAAATGTCCATGTGAAGTATGGAGAAGACACTGGGATGCCATAACATTACTTATACTACTGCTCATCAGCTCTCTTCAGGTCTCTGCTTGTTATACAGGTAATCCTCTCTACATTCTTCTGACATATTACATCATTTTTTTTTTCTGTCAGGTTCTTAGCTAATCAGATTAAAGAGGAAGAAGGTAGATTTCGGCAAAAGAGCTAGTTGGATTCTTAAGTGGCAACATCTACTTCAAGCAGGGAACCAGCTGCTCCTCCACGTTGTTTTCAGAGCTTGGGTGGACGGGATCCCCTGTGATCTGGTTAGTAAAATAATACAAAACACTCTAGTCTTTGATGAAAGGTATGTCGTAATAATATCATTCATATACTATTTCACTCTAGATTATGGCAGAAGACCGTTTGAATTGGACATGGAGAATAGAGCGGCAGTTCCATCACAGCTGGGCTCTTCTCATATTCAGGAGAGATATTCAAGGATTCACCATCCATGGCCCATGGGATATTCTTCCATCCTGCTTCCTAAGAGAGACCATCCTTCTCCATCCATAAAATAGAAAAATCTGCCAGAAAGACATAAAGGAGGATCCTGAACAGCTAAGACGTAAATATGTTTTGGTATATAAAAGTCCGGTGTGGAGAAACCATCCTTGTATTATAACTGTAGGTGAAATGTTTGGTTGCCCACAGCTTCTCTCAGCAAGATATGACTATGTTATTGGTCCAATGTCCATGGACGGATTTTTGCTGCGGAATTCACGGCCAGACACCCACCGCGTATTCCACAGCAATGTCCGTCCATAGACAGGCTATGTTAAAAGATTCTTCTCTGCCCACGAGTGGAAATCAACTACGATTTTCTGCTTGCAGGGGAGAATCGCAGCATACTCGATTTGGCGCAGAAAACAGCTTCCATTGCAGTCAATGGAAGCAGTCCATCCCGCAGCACTTCCGCAGTAAGCATTGCGGAAGTATTACAGGAATCCACGTCATAGCCCAGCGTTACACGTCAGACCCTGCACTGCGCATGTGCTCCGGCTGAGACACTTGCGGTGAATCAGGACAGGTGAGTATGGGTCTCTGGAGGTCACTGCCGGGGCATCGGGTCTGATTCCGCTGCCACATTTCGCAGTCAGAATCTGACCCGGCCATGGATATGACGCATTAACCTTCTATAGTACATTATTACTATGCTGTATAATATCACATGTATCGCTTCTCTCTAAATGTTTGGGAACATTGATGTTTTGGCTCCTGTAAAAAAACATGTTGATCAACTTTCTTTATCTTTCAATTTATGGGGAATACAACTGCCAAATAACCAGAAGAAGATCTAGAGACTGTAAGAGACCAAATATATCCGTCACACGTGTACAGTGACACCGTCTCACACATTCATGACACATACATGTGAACACTCAAAATCACTGTACTAAGCCATAAGTATATTCAGTAACTATCATTACGCACCAGTACACTGTACACTGTGATGGCGAACCTATGACACGCGATTCATAGCCATTGTCACTGACACGCGGCCACTGTCAGCTGTTCACCCAAGTAGTGGTGAATACCGACAGGGGCCACAGCTCCCCTGCCGGTATTCACTGAGCAGCGCTACTAGCAGCGCTGATCCCGGCGAACTCCGTGATAGCAGTGTGCAGCCAGGATCCTCCTCTTCCCTCCCCTGACGTCTCCTACTACTTGGTTCCACGAGAGCGTCTGGGGGAGGAGGCGTCCGGCAGCACACTGACGTCACAGTATGCGCAGGAGACCATCGCTGCTAGCGGTGCAAAGGGCAGAGGAGGAGCTGAGCTTCCACGAGGTGGAGGGGGTAAGTATATGGGTCTCGGGGGCACTGTCACTGCTCGGAGCCACTGTGGGGGGCACTGTCACTGCTGGGGGCCACTGTGGTGAGCACTGTCACTGCTGGGGGCCACTGTAACTGCTGGGGGGTGCTTTGGGGGGCCACTGTCCCTGCTGGGAGCTGCTGCTGGGGGCCGCTGTTCTGCTGTGGGCTGCTGTGGGGGGCCGCTGTTACTGCTGAGTGCTGCTGTGGGGGCAGGTGTCACTGCTGAGGGCCGCTGTGGGGGGCCATTGTCACTGCTAGGGGCCGCTTTGGGGGGCACTATCACTGCTGGAAGCCACTGTGGGGGGCCAGTGTCACTGCTAGGGGCCGCTGTGGAGGGCAAGTGTCACTGCTGAGGGCTGCTGTGGGTGGGAAGCTGTCACTGCTTAGGGCCGCTGTGGGGGGCCACTGTCACTGCTGGCGGCCGCTGCGGGGGGCACTATCACTGCTGGAAGCCGCCGTGGCGGGCACTATCACTGCTTGGGGCCACTGTGGGGGGCACTATCACTGTTAGAGGTCGCTATGGGCGGCCACTGTCACTGTTGGGGGCCGCTGTGGAGGGCACTATCACTGCTGGGGGCCGCTTTGGGAGGCACTATAACTGTTGGGGGCTGCTGTGGGGGGCCACTGTCACTGCTGGTGGTCGCTGTGGGGGGCACTGACACTGCTGGGGGCTCATCATTACTGAGATAAGTGAGGGGGAGGCTGGGAGAGGCAAGGGCCTGTGCTCTTGGTGTTTTGGGTTTATTAAATACAGTTATATATTACCATTATACATTTTTGTTATTTAAACTATAAATATTGCAATTTTTTTTTCTTGAAGTGACACACCACCCGAGTTATGCTCGGTTTTTTGGCAAATTTTGACATACCAAGCTCAAAAGGTTGCCCATCACTGCTGTAGGAGTCACGTATCACTTTAGTATTCACATATCGCTGTAGTAGTCACATGTCACTGTAGTATTCACATATTGCTGTAGTAGTCACATGTCACTGCAGTAGTCACATGCGTCACTGTAGTAGTCACACACCTTCACCTGCAGATATTTTATGGTGTTCTTCTCCCTGGACAGTACAGCAGCCATAGTTCCCCTACAGGTTTCCTCCACTGGGGGTTTTCCTGCTCTGCATGTTGCTGTACCCTCTTCATGAGTCGTGGAAGATAACAACCAAAACACATACTGTATAATATATGTCACATTTTGTAACTTACTATATTTGCACAGGATGTCAGACCAAATGATACATGTAGTGCACCATGCAGGATTACAACCTATTAATGTCGCCAGATTGGAAACCAGCGGGCTGCCCTGCACCCCAAAGGTACCCACAAGAAGCGAGGACCCTTGCCGTGGGTTGTGGGCTCACATATTCTAGCTAAAACATCAGCTAATACCTCGCATTTATCAGCATTTACCTACAACATGCAGTGCTGCTTTGACTGTTGGGGGAGTCCAGGGTGTCAGTGGCAGTGTGTGTACCTCTAGGGTGCAGGGCAGCCTGCTGATTTCAAATCTCGGGACATTATTAGGTTGTAATCCTGCATGGTGCACTACACGTATGATGTGGTCTAACATCTTGTATTTGACTTTCTTGTGTAGGAATTAACACTAAGCAACCACCCTCCCATTAAAAAGAGGGATGTGAGTGTTTGTCTCATCAGTGTCCTCACATGTGTGTTTTTGGCTCCTCCATAAATCAGTCTGGACTCTTGTATCAGTGAGTATGTGGCCGCTTTCTGTGATTTTTATCACTTATAACTTGGATGAGCCATCAGTACGTGACCGCTGCTGGTCAGGCTCCTGGGGTTCTCACTGATCAAGAGAATGAAGAAGCTGCAGCACTTGTTGGACCACAATGGTCCTTTCATTTCCACCAAAGCAAGATCTGCGTGTGACATAAAAGAGGCGATGACTGTAAGAAGAGAGTATAAAATCGCCAATTCTGCTTGTTTCCCATCACAAGAACATCAAACATGCAAATATTTCATTCAAGGATTGAAAGTTGACTATCTCATAAGAGTCCATGACCTACCAATGTAGCAAGCACTCCAACTTGAAAGGCAAGCTTAAGCATTAGTGTAGTTTGCTTACACTCATTTGCATAGTGCGCTGCTCATCCACTTGGTATTGGTGAAGCCACTCTATGCAAGCAGTGTATTAATGTTTGAAGGGCTACACTATTATCATAGAATCTCTGTTTAATATCAAACCCAAGCCAATTAGATCCTAATCAAACCTCTAACCATATTGCTATGTACTACTGTGTTTCCCTGAAAATAAGACATTGTCTTATAATACTTTTTGCCCCAAAAGAGCCACTAGGTCTTATTTTCAGGGACTGTCTTATTATACTTACCTAGCAGGCTTGCTCCAGGTCCCTCCCACTCCTCTTCATAGCTATGGCAGGTGCTTCCTACAGTCCTCAGCACTCCTACAATATCACTTCCTGGTTACAGGGTTCATAAATCCCACTTCCACAATGCAATGGCTATTGATTGGTTCTTCGAACACTGCTCAGCCAATTAATGCAGCTCTGGATGAACCAATCACAGCCATTGCATTGGTTCATCCAGTGCTGCATTGATTGGCTGAGTAGCGGCCGATGAATCAATTACAACCATCGCATCCTGGAGGTGGGATTTATGAATCCCATAGCCAGGAAGTGATGTGGTACGAGTGCTGAGTACTGTGGTTAGCACACATGCTGGAGCCATAAAGAGGAGTGGGAGGGACCAAGTCTGCTAGGTTATGTATTCCTTTTTTAATGTAGTGTAGCTAGGGCTCATTTTCATGATAGGGTTTATAATTCAACCCTCCCCGAAAATCTGGCTATGGTTTATTTTTGAGGTAGGTCTTATTTTGGGGGAAACCTTATTTAAATTCAATAATAAAATTTATCCAGGCTTTAGAAACAGCAATTTACAAACATTTAGGAAAGATATATGAAGAGAACAAATGGATTTCACCAAATAGTGAATCCAATCTAAATATATAACCAAGAATAACGCAATGTCACAAAGTATAAATGTCTGCATGCTCACTGAGGACACCCAAAATGACCCTATTACCCATGTACTGCAAAAATAGACATAATAGTATGCAAGTATAAGTTGTAATGAAAAAAGTTTAGTACCGTGTTAGCCAGTAGAGCAAAATGTGATTGTTCTCAGTAAGAGAAACAAAGTATTCTTGTAGATATGATACCTTTTAATGGCTAACAAAAATACATGATGTTATAGCGAGCTTTCGAACCAACGCAGGGTTCTTTCTCTATTCATTTTATTATGTCGTCTCCTAGCAACTTGCAAGCTATCCGCGTTAAAATCCGCGTCCATCCGCAATGTAATTGCGGATGCACTGCGATTTGAACTCTCTCATAGAGATCAATGGAGCCCGTCTGTGCGGAATCCGTGCAAAAATAGAGCATGCTACGATTTTTTTTGTGCAAAAATAACGCAATTCGCATTTGCACTTCTGCTTGAAGCTGCAGAAGTCAATGCCTTCCAATGGGCGAATATTACAGCGCATCTTCCGATCGTGGATTCCACAATTCAAATCCATTCGTGTGCAGGCGGCCTTAAGTGGAGGAAAATGTGAAAGGTATGTATGAGCACCCTGGCCTTCTATGATTATAATGAGTGTCTATGTATAAATATACAGCAGCAGAGGAAGTAAAAGTGCGTACAGAAGACTCTATGTAGCGTTCATATTTCCTCTGATTCTTTACAGATGTTACAGGTTATTTTGGAAGTTTTTGGTTTTGCTTTGTTGCACTTACAGATGAGGAATGGAATAAAAGTGAGATTGCGTAGCCGTGGCCCCTACAGTCCTCCCCGGCCGCTCTGGCCCTCAGTAAATTTCCTGCACGCGCTGCTGGGATATGAAATGTTCTATTTAAATTCTGAGTCAATATTTTCTCAGCCCACATAACATATGCCAGATACAATGAGCCACGCTCGTCTCGCTGCAAGACACGGCCAAGCTTTTGTTGAATCTCCTACAGACGAGGCCGCAGCCCCCTCGCTGGTGTCTGGATTTCTCTCATTTCATCACCAAAAATACTGTGTGAAAATATGGTGTGAATTTTAATAGCCATTTTCTATCGTTTCATAATTGCGTAGGTCGGTACCAGGAAAGCAGCTGCTTATCTGTACAATGTCAAGTTCACCGGAGCAGGCAATGTAGCCGACCCAGAGATCCTCCGCTCTCCATACACATAGTATAAAGCAGACACACAAGTGCTCATCACCTCTTCTGGGAAATACTGCAGAAATATGGGGTGATATGGACATCAGAACAGACAGAAGCAAGGGGGAAGCAGAAGATGGGGTCTGTAGCAAGACAGAAGTGACGATTGGGACATTCCTGCTACTTATTAAGGGTCGTATGACTGCAGCAGCTCACAGATTTATTATATGAATGGCAACCAACATGGGAGATAATATTTGTGCTTCATAGGGGTTGTCAGTCACTCAGCTTTTCTAAAAACAGATATGGTCCTTGGACTGAAGAGGAATAGTCAGAGTAGTTGGAGGAATTGCTAGAATCTCAATACACCTGGTACAGGGATGTATTACTGTGGGTTCAGTGGGTGCTGTTGCATCAGGACCTTGGAGCCTTAAGGTCTGTCTTCCCGATATAATAAGACCAGTACTATAAATAAACTATTATAGATGGGGGTCCTGTGACAGATTTTGCATTGGGGTCCAAATGCTTCAAGTTACACCCTCGGAGTAAAGCCCCATGTAGATGGGACAAATGTCAGGCAAACAATGCCCGACACTCATCCTCACACATACACGCTCCCATGCTCCTGCACGGGAGCTTGTATTGCTGGCTGACAGTGGGGAAGCAGGAGCAGATTTCAGTTCTCGCTCCCCCCCTGCCTATTCTCCATTCAGTTAACATAGTTGCTGTTCAATACCGAACGGCTGCTATTTACACTGCACTGTTATAGTTAAACTCATCGCTCATGCTGCATAAACTATGAGCGATGAGTTTTGCTATGACAGTGCAGTGTAAATAGCAGCCGTTCAGTATTGAACGGCCACTATGTTAACTGAATGGAGAGGGGTGGGGGGAGCTAGAACTGAAATCTGCTCCTGCCGCCCCGCTGTGAGCCAGCGATACTAGCTCCCATGCAGGAGCACGGGAGCGTGTATGTGCGGGGATGAGTTTCGGGCATCGTTTGCCCGACATTCGATCCGTCTAAATGGGGCTTTACAGAATCAACTACCATTTTTATATCTCGAAAAAGAGACCGATCAGATTTTGCCTGTCTGATTTCATTGTTTCTCTTGAGATAAGGAGTGCCAGAGGTGTCTGGCCGCTGCTCATCTCCCTCTACAATGAGAGATTCATGCCCCCTTTTACACAGGACAAGAATCAAACAATTCTTGTTTGCCTGAGCAAATGAGCTGGTGACGTCGAGAATCGTGCAGTTCTTATGCACTAATCGTTCAGTGTTTTACATGCTTATGTAAAATACTGAATGATCAATGTTTAAACTGCAAGATAAATACCCGAGCCGGCGTTGATTTTTATGCCAGCCAAAACTGAACGAATTCTCGTTCAGTTGTTAGCTCACACTTAGGGCTTATTCAGATGAGCACATATCAGTTGGGTTTTCACACCCAGCTGATATACCCTGCCCCTTTCTGCAAGGGGAGGATGCGGGAAGGGCTGGGAGCAGTGCACTGAGCTCTCGCCCCCTCTTCACGCTCTCTCTGCCCCTCCCCACTATTTCCAATGGGAAGGGGTGGAGCGGGACTTAGCTCCGCCCCGTCCCTGCATCGCAAACAGTAGCGAGGGGCAGAGAGGGGGCGAGAGCTCCATGCACTGCTCTCGGCCCGGCCTGCCTCCTCCTCTTGCAAAGAGGGGCAGCGTATATCGGCCGATATACCCTCGTCTAAATATAGACTTAAACTGAACAATTATCGTTTAATTTCACTCATTTTAACAATTTTCGGAACTATAATCATTCCGTGAAAACGAAGCCTTAGCAAATGTCAGCTTAAGGGCAAAACACATAATATGCTTGCCTCTACAGAGCGTATTAGCGTATAAACTGTTTATTTTTAAATATTCAAACTTTGCGCTATAGCGGGAAGATCGATTCTTGCACAAAGTATTAACGCTGGAGAATCCCGATAGTGGAAACGAAACCATTGAAATCAATGGTTTTGTTTCGTCCCGTTATGATTTTCACAGCTGCATTATGGGACAAAATCACACCCATCTGTATAAGCCCTGTAGGAGTTTCCTGTTTTGAATATTGCTTCAAAGCGTTTTTCCAGGATAAAAGCTATTGATGCCCTATCCCACGATAGGTTATAAATAGTTGATTTACTGAGGGCTGCCGCTGAGGACCCTGGCCAATCAGCTGATTGAGAGTCTGCTGTAAACCCTATGACACACAGGGGTATAGAGCGAGAGCTGCGGCGCCGACTACTATGTAGTGGCCAGCACTAGTAATTGCAGGTGCATCTCCAATTGATTTTAATAAGAGCTGCATCTGCATTTACAAGCGCTACTACATAGGAGTCGACGCAGCAGCTCTCACTCCATACCCTTGTATGTAGTGGTGCTGACAGCAGGTGCCCAATCAGCTGATCTGCTAGAGTCCCGATCAGGAAACCCAGCCAATCAACTATTAACGACCTATCCTAAGCATAGCCCAAATCAATATAGTTTGAGGTCAGCAGCATACTCCATATTCCTTTGCATGTACCCCATCTGCTGCTCGATCCTTTGATAGTTCTCTCCTGAGCACAGGTCATCGGTAGTATTTTCCTGGAAAATCCCTTCAACTAATGTATAATATGTAGTTCTGCAATTTCTAATATACTTTCTTTCAATTTCTCACCATATTCAAGATCTCTGTTTGCTGGCAGTGAATGAAAACAAGCATTGTTTATATGCAAAAACTGAAAACCCACCATGACTTATAAATGGTTGTTGCCTTAAATGGTAAAATAATAATGTATTTGTTCCAGCTGTAATTATTGTAACATTTTCCCACTAATAAGCTATCTGCCTCTGGGCCCCCAGCACGTCTAAGCCCCCCAGTAGCAAGCTGAAGGCACTAGGCAGGACGAGATGATAGGATTGATGTGCTCTGCTTCTCGGCCATCTGCTTAGTTTACGGTGAAATGTTCTCCCCTTTTTCCAGGCCCCGATTTGTGTCATTAGGCCACTTAAAGTTTAATGCGACAATTTGTATCTGTTCTCTTTATTTATTCTCTAGAGGAGTCATTTAAAGTGACTGCAAATGTTAAGTGTTTGGGGGTGAAGTGGAATCTCTATCAGCAGCGGGATGGGTTGGTGTGCAGATAATAGGAATTTCCTGCAGATGCCTGGGGCTAGGTGTGTGCTGCTGCAGTCAGCTCTCCATGCTCACACCATTTACAGGCTTCATCTACTAGAATCTAAAAAGTTAATTGTGCCCAAACCACAGGATGATAATGGCGTGCCCTTCCCTGTGTTCAGTCTACGAGTCTGTACTGTAAGGAACAGCATCATTTCTTATACAGACCTCATAGAGATGCGGCTCCTGGATTGGACCTGAGGAGGGGGAAGATTAGATGAAACCCTCCCTGCCTACAGATGACGTGTCATCAGAAAAAGACCTATGTTCAAATCAAGTTTTTAGGTTAAGTATCATTTTTAAAAATTTTTAATGAATATTTTTAACTTTTCATGTCACTATTAGAGATGAGCGAACGTGTTCTTCCGAGCTTGATATTCGTGCGAATATTAGGGTGTTCGGGATGTTCGTTATTCGTAACGAACACCATGCGGTGTTCTGGTTACTTTCACTTCCTTCCCTGAGACGTTAGCGCGCTTTTCTGGCCAATTGAAAGACAGGGAAGGCATTACAACTTCCCCCTGCGTCGTTCAAGCCCTATACCACCCCCCTGCTGTGAGTGGCTGGGAAGATCAGGTGTCACCCGAACATAAAAGTCAGCCCCTCCCGCGGTTCGCCTCAGATGCGGTGTGAGTTAGATGAGGGACAGTGCTGTTTGTACCGGAGCTGCTGTAGGGAAAGAATTGGTAGTTAGTGTAGGCTTCAAGACCCCCCAAAGGTCCTTATTAGGGCCACTGATAGCTGTGTGTTGGCTGCTGTTAGCAGTGGCAATTTTTTTTTTTCTCAAAATCGGCTCTGCAGAGCGTTGCACCTGGCATTAGGGACAGAAGTGCTGCATAGGCAGGGAGAGTGTTAGGAGTGAGTGTAGCCTTCAAGAACCTCAACGGTCCTTTCTAGGGCCATATTTAACCGTGTGCAGTACTGTCCAGGCTGCTATTAGCTGTGCTGCATTTTTTTTTGCTTCTCAAAATCGCCTCTGCAGAGCATTGCACCCTCCATTGATACTGCAGGGAAAGAATTGTATAGGCAGGGCCACAACACAGTTATTATTCATTGAATATACGCAGTGCTGCCTTTTGCTTGTAAAACAAGTGAAAATAATTCTATTTGTCCTGCCTCTGTCCGTCCTAAGGGCGGTGGACACGTGTCGGCTGCGTGTGCAACCTGTAAAAATCAGACGCACCCAGCTACGTTTTACTCCTGGCTTCGCCATTTGCTTTCCTTAATTGGGAAAAACAATACCTGCTCTGCCACAGTTAATAACTCTGCTACCCTCACGTTCTGTGACACATTAGCAGGAAAACAGCACAGTTATTAAACTTCTCATGTTCATAGAATATACGCAGTGCTGCCTTTTGGTGCAAAAAAACGGAAAATAATTCTATTTGTCCTGCCTCTGTCCGTCCTAAGGGCGGTGGACACGTGTCGGCTGCGTGTGCAACCTGTAAAAATCAGACGCACCCAGCTACGTTTTACTCCTGGCTTCGCCATTTGCTTTCCTTAATTGGGAAAAAAAATACCTGCTCTGCCACAGTTAATAACTCTGCTACCCTCACGTTCTGTGACACATTAGCAGGAAAACAGCACAGTTATTAAACTTCTCATGTTCATAGAATATACGCAGTGCTGCCTTTTGGTGCAAAAAAACGGAAAATAATTCTATTTGTCCTGCCTCTGTCCGTCCTAAGGGCGGTGGACACGTGTCGGCTGCGTGTGCAACCTGTAAAAATCAGACGCACCCAGCTACGTTTTACTCCTGGCTTCGCCATTTGCTTTCCTTAATTGGGAAAAAAAATACCTGCTCTGCCACAGTTAATAACTCTGCTACCCTCACGTTCTGTGACACATTAGCAGGAAAACAGCACAGTTATTAAACTTCTCATGTTCATAGAATATACGCAGTGCTGCCTTTTGGTGCAAAAAAACGGAAAATAATTCTATTTGTCCTGCCTCTGTCCGTCCTAAGGGCGGTGGACACGTGTCGGCTGCGTGTGCAACCTGTAAAAATCAGACGCACCCAGCTACGTTTTACTCCTGGCTTCGCCATTTGCTTTCCTTAATTGGGAAAAAAAATACCTGCTCTGCCACAGTTAATAACTCTGCTACCCTCACGTTCTGTGACACATTAGCAGGAAAACAGCACAGTTATTAAACTTCTCATGTTCATAGAATATACGCAGTGCTGCCTTTTGGTGCAAAAAAACGGAAAATAATTCTATTTGTCCTGCCTCTGTCCGTCCTAAGGGCGGTGGACACGTGTCGGCTGCGTGTGCAACCTGTAAAAATCAGACGCACCCAGCTACGTTTTACTCCTGGCTTCGCCATTTGCTTTCCTTAATTGGGAAAAAAAATACCTGCTCTGCCACAGTTAATAACTCTGCTACCCTCACGTTCTGTGACACATTAGCAGGAAAACAGCACAGTTATTAAACTTAGATTATACATTCACTAGAGGCAGTGGGGCCTTTCGTTTTCAAAAAAGGGAAAAAATTATATTTGGCCTGCAGTCTTGCGCCAATTTATTAGCTGCCTGTGAAATCAAATCACTGGTAATACAGCATGCTGAGGGGTAGGGGTAGGCCTAGAGGACGTGGACGCGGCCGAGGACGCGGAGGGCCAAGTCAGGGTGTGGGCACAGGCCGAGCTCCTGATCCAGGTGTGTCGCAGCCGACTGCTGCGCGATTAGGAAAGAGGCACGTTTCTGGTGTCCCCACATTCATAGCACAATTAATGGGTCCACGCGGGAGACGGTTATTAGAAAATGAGCAGTGTGAGCAGGTCCTGTCCTGGATGGCAGAAAGTGCTTCGAGCAACCTATCGTCTACCCGCAGTTCTGCGCCGTCCACTGCTGCAAATCCGAATCCTCTGTCTGCTGCTCCTCCTTCCTCCCAGCCTCCTCACTCCACTACAATGACACCTGCTCAGGAGCGGGAACACTCCCAGGAACTGTTCTCGGGCCCCTGCTTAGATTGGGCAGCAGCGGTTCCTCTCCCACCAGAGGAGTTTATCGTCACTGATGCCCAACCATTCGAAAGTTCCCGGGGTCCGGGGGAAGAGGCTGGGGACTTCCGCCAACTGTCTCAACAACTTTCTGTGGGTGAGGAGGACGATGACGATCAGACACAGTTGTCTTGCAGTGAGGTAGTAGTAAGGGCAGTAAGTCCAAGGGAGCAGCGCACAGAGGATTCGGAGGAAGAGCAGCAGGACGATGAGGTGACTGACCCCACCTGGTGTGCAACGCCTACTCAGGACAGGTCTTCAGAGGGGGAGGCAAGGGCATCAGCAGGGCACGTTGCAAGAGGCAGTGCGGTGGCCAGGGGTAGAGGCAGGGCCAGACCGAATAATCCACCAAGTGTTTCCCAAAGCGCCCCCTCGCGCCATGCCACCCTGCAGAGGCCGAGGTGCTCTAAGGTCTGGCAGTTTTTCACAGAGACGCCTGACGACCGACGAACAGTGGTGTGCAACCTTTGTCGCGCAAAGCTCAGCCGGGGAGCCAACACCAACAGCCTCACCACCACCACCATGCGCAGACATATGATGGCCAAGCACCCCGCAAGGTGGGACGAAGGCCGTTCAGCGCCTCCGGTTTGCACCCCTGCCTCTCCCCCTGTGCCCCAACCTGCCACTGAGATGCAACCCCCCTCTCAGGACACAGGCACTACCGTCTCCTGGCCTGCACCCACACCCTCACCTCCGCTGTCCTCGGCCCCATCCAGCAGTGTAGTTCAGCGCACCGTCCAGCCGTCGCTTGCGCAACTGTTGGAGCGCAAGCGCAAGTACGCCGCCACGCACCCGCACGCTCAAACGTTAACCGTCCGCATAGCAAAATTCATCAGCCTTGAGATGCTGCCGTATAGGGTTGTGGAAACGGAGTCCTTCAAAAGTATCATGGAGGCGGCGGCCCCGCGCTACTCAGTTCCCAGTCGCCACTACTTTTCCCGATGTGCCGTCCCAGCCCTGCACGACCACGTCTCCCACAACATTGTACGCGCCCTCACCAACGCGGTTACTGCCACGGTCCACTTAACTACGGACACGTGGACAAGCACAGGCGGGCAGGGCCACTACATCTCCCTGACGGCACATTGGGTAAATTTAGTGGAGGCTGGGACAGAGTCAGAGCCTGGGACCGCTCATGTCCAACCCACCCCCAGAATTGCGGGCCCCAGCTCGGTGGTGGTATCTGCGGAGGTGTATGCTTCCTCCACTAAAGCACCCTCCTCCTCCTCCTCCTCCTCCTCCTCCTCTGTCTCGCAATCAAGATGTGTTAGCAGCAGCATGTCGCCAGCAGTCGGTGTCGCGCGGTGTGGCAGCACAGCGGTGGGCAAGCGTCAGCAGGCCGTGCTGAAACTACTCAGCTTAGGCGATAAGAGGCACACGGCCCACGAACTGCTGCAGGGTCTGACACAGCAGACCGACCGCTGGCTTGCGCCGCTGAGCCTCCAACCGGGCATGGTCGTGTGTGACAACGGCCGTAACCTGGTGGCGGCTCTGCAGCTCGGCAGCCTCACGCATATGCCATGCCTGGCCCACGTCTTTAATTTGGTGGTTCAGCGCTTTCTGATAAGCTACCCACGCTTGTCAGACCTGCTCGTAAAGGCGCGCCGGCTCTGCGCACATTTTCGCAAGTCCCACACGGACGCTGCCACCCTGCGCACCCTGCAACATCACTTTAAGCTGCCAGTGCACCGACTGCTGTGCGACGTGCCCACACGGTGGAACTCTACGCTCCACATGTTGGCCAGGCTCTATGAACAACGTAGAGCTATAGTCGAATACCAACTCCAACATGGGCGGCGCAGTGGGAGTCAGCCTCCTCAATTCCTTTCAGAAGAGTGGGCCTGGTTGGCAGACATCTGCCATGTCCTTGGTAATTTTGAGGAGTCTACCCAGGTGGTGAGCGGCGATGCTACAATCATTAGCGTCACCATTCCTCTGCTATGCATCTTGAGAAATTCCCTGCAAACCATAAAGGCAGCAGCTTTGCGCTCGGAAACGGGGGCGGGGGAAGACAGTATGCCGCTGGATAGTCAGGGCACCCTCCTGTCTATTTCTCAGCGCGTACAGGAGGAGGAGGAGGAGCATGAGGAGGATGAGGAGGAGGGGGAAGAGACAGCTTGGGCCGCTGCTGACGGTACACCGGCTGATTGCCTGTCATCCTTTCAGCGTGTATGGCCTGAGGAGGAGGAGGAGGATCCTGAAAGTGATCTTCCTAGTGAAGACAGCCATGTGTTGCGTACAGGTACCCTGGCACACATGGCTGACTTCATGTTAGGATGCCTTTCTCGTGACCCTCGCGTTGCACGCATTCTGGCCACGACGGATTACTGGGTGTACACACTGCTCGATCCACGGTATAAGGAGAACCTGCCCACTCTGATTCCCGAAGAGGAAAGGGGTTCGAGAGTGTTGCTATACCACAGGACCCTTGCGGACAAGCTGATGGTAAAATTCCCAGCCGACAGCGCTAGTGGCAGAAGGCGCAGTACCGAGGGCAAGGTAGCAGGGGATGTGCGTAGATCGAGCAGCATGTACATCCCAGGCAGTGCAACAGTCTTTAAGGGCCTGGCCAGCTTTATGGCTCCCCACCAAGACTGTGTAACCGCTCCCCAGTCACGGCTGAGTCGGCGGGAGCACTGTAAAAGGATGGTGAGGGAGTACGTAGCGGATCGCACGACCATCCTTGGTGACGCCTCTGCCCCCTACAACTACTGGGTGTCGAAGCTGGACATGTGGCCTGAACTAGCGCTGTATGCCCTGGAGGTGCTTGCTTGTCCTGCGGCTAGCGTGTTGTCGGAGAGGGTGTTTAGTGCGGCTGGGGGAATCATCACAGATAAGCGTAGCCGCTTGTCAACCGACAGTGCCGACAGGCTAACACTCATCAAGATGAACAAAGGCTGGATTTCGCCAGACTTCTGTTCACCACCAGCGGACAGCAGCGATACGTAAGCAATACGTAGGCTGCACCCGCGGATGGAAGCTACGTTCTCTCTCACCATCCAAAACGGGGACATTTCTGCTTCATCAATCTGTGTCTAATATTCCTCCTCCTCCTCCTGCTCCTCCTCCTGAAACCTCACGTAATCACGCTGAACGGGCAATTTTTCTTAGGGCCACAAGGCTCACTCAAATAATTTTTCTGAACAATTTTTATAAGTTTCAATGCGCTTAAAAGCGTTGGAACTTTAACTTGAACCAATTTTTCGTTACACTGGGCTGCCTCCAGGCCTAGTTACCACTTAAGCCACATTAACCAAAGCGATTAATGAGTTTCACCTGCCCTCTTGGCTGGCCATGGCCAATTTTTGGGATGTACATTAGTACTGTTGATACAGCAATTTTTGTGGGCCCTCGCCTACAGTGTAATCAAATTAATTTTTAGCCCACCTGCATTACAGCTGACGTTACCTCAGCTGTGTTGGGCAATGCAATGGGATATTTTTATGTACCGCCGGTGGGTTCCAGGGAGCCACCCATGCTGTAGGTGCACACGGAGTTTTTAATACATCTGTACACTTCTAAAGAACCCCAGTCTGACTGGGGCATGCAGTGTGGGCCGAAGCCCACCTGTATTAAGCACGACATTACTACCTCAGCTGTGTTGGGCAATGCAATGGGATATTTCTATGTACCGCCGGTGGCTTCCTGGCACCCACCCAGGCAGTGGGTCCACAGGGAGTTTAACCTACATGTGTCCACTTCTAAAGAACCCCAGTCTGACTGGGGCATGCAGTGTGGGCCGAAGCCCACCTGCATTAAGCACGACATTACTACCTCAGCTGTGTTGGGCAATGCAATGGGATATTTTTATGTACCGCCGGTGGGTTCCAGGGAGCCACCCATGCTGTAGGTGCACACGGAGTGTAACCTACATGTGTCCACTTGTAAAGAACCCCGGTCAGACTGGGGCATGCAGTGTGGGCCGAAGCCCACCTGCATTAAGCACGACATTACTACCTCAGCTGTGTTGGGCAATGCAATGGGATATTTCTATGTACCGCCGGTGGCTTCCTGGCACCCACCCATGCTGTGGGTCGACAGGGACTTCACAATAGGGAGTTGTACCTGCCTGTGTCTATGAATTAAAAAGCCCGGTCTAACTGGGGCATGCAGACACCTTGACAGAATGAATAGTGTGTGGCACATAGGTTCCCCATTGCTATGCCTACGTGTGCAGCTCCTGATGGCGGTGGCACAGGATTCTATTTCTCATTGCTTCTGTACAGCATTGTGGGCTATCGCCCCGCCCCTTTTAAAGAGGGCTGCTGCCTAGCCATGCCAACCCTCTGCAGTGTGTGCCTGCGGTTCCTCCTCATGGCAGACGCACTTCTAAATAGACATGAGTGTGGCGTGGCATGAGGGCAGCTGAAGGCTGCGCAGGGACACTTTGGTGTGCGCTGTGGGGGGGAGGGGGGGCGGTTGGTCAGCATGTAACCCAGGAGAAGTGGCAGCGGAGTGTCATCCAGGCAGTGATTGTGCTTTGTTGTAGCTAGTGTGGTGCTTAGCAAAGGTATGCCATGCTAATGAGGGCTTTTCAGAAGTAAAAGTTGTTGGGAGGGGGGGGGGGGGGCACTCTTGCCGGTATTGTGGCTTAATAGTGGGACCTGTGAACTTGAGATGCAGCCCAACATGTAGCCCCTCGCCTGCCCTATCCGTTTCTGTGTCATTCCCATCACTTTCTTGAATTGCCCAGATTTTCACACATGAAAACCTTAGCGAGCATCGGCGAAATACAAAAATGCTCTGGTCGCCCATTGACTTCAATGGGGTTCGTTGTTCGAAACGAACCCTCGAACATCGCGGGAAGTTCGTTCCGAATAACGAACACCCGAACATTTTGGTGTTCGCTCATCTCTAGTCACTATGTATATTTAAGGGCGCCTACCCACTAGCGATATGTTTTCTTGCGATGCGAGAGCGAGTGAAAACACATGAATCTGAAACCAATGATTTTCAATGGTTGCATACTCATTTGTAATTTTTCACTCAAGCCTTGCAGCGCAGAGAAAAATCTGCGATATCGCTCATTGTTTTCAATGGGGCTGGCGGCAGTGCTCTTCTGGAGGCTGGGGATAGAAAAATCCTTGCCCCCAGAAAGCGCTGGTCTGATTGGCTGAGTGCTCAGCCAATCACAGGCAGCGGCTAGCTATGGAATGACAGCTGAGCACTGCCTGTGATTGGTCACTGCGCTCATACAATGTGGGGGTTGCCTGCAACCCATTCCTTTCAATGGGGCCTCAGCAGCACCAGCCCCATTTAAAGCAATGGGATAGCATTGCGGACTTCTGCCACAGCTGTGACACCTGTGGCAGAGGATTCCTTCATCCCCACGGTGAAGGAATCCCCTGCCATAGCTGTCACAGCTGTGGCAGAAGTCTGAGATGTACTCCCTGTTTTCAACGGGACTCACACTGCTTCCGCCGGCCAATTTAAAACAATGAGAGATACTGCTTGCGTTTTCACTCACTCTCGCATTGCAAGAAAAAATATCGCTAGTGGATAGGTGCCCTAAAAGAAATCCTATTAGCTTGCAGATTTCTTACTTACCATTAAACTTAATAAACTTCCTTTTCTATAGACCAAACTTGTATGAAGATAATTCAGGATCCACAATTCACAATAGGTGATGGTCACAGCTCATCTCCTCCTCCCTACACAAAGATCTCTGCACATATAGAGCATGCCCACAACACTTCCCTATAAAAGTCAATCAGTCGCCTCCACTTTAGAGGTTCTTATTGCCCTAGGGTTGCCATTAGGCCAGTAAATTAACGGCCTGGCCAGTATTTTTACAGGGAGGCTGGTGTCAGTAAAAGCTCTACACCAGTCAGTTAGTATAAGTTTTCAGTTTCTGCTTATACGGCAAGCCAGGGGTGACAGGCCTCCCAACCATCCCGGATTCTGCAGGGCAGTCCCAGATGTATGATGTTGTCCTGCAGTCCCGGGCAGCAGATGGCATGTCCACCCCATCCTCAGTACAGCTGGAGGCTAGCAAACCATCTGAGGTGCGCTGTGACAGGGGCGAGACCTGCAGTGACGTGACGAGGGGCGCAATGGAGAGGACGCTGTGTGCTGAAGGCCCTGTAATGCTGTCAAATGGGCTGGAGTTCAGCAGTGAAGACTGAAGGTCCTTGGATTCTTTAGGTGAGATCTTATAACTGGGGGAATGCTGAGAATTAAAGGGGTTGTCCCGCGGCAGCAAGTGGGTCTATACACTTCTGTATGGCCATATTAATGCACTTTGTAATGTACATTGTGCATTAATTATGAGCCATACAGAAGTTATAAAAAGTTTTTTACTTACCTGCTCCGTTGCTAGCATCCTCGTTCCCATGGAGCCGACTAATTTTCGCCCTCCGATGGCCAAATTAGCCGCGCTTGCGCAGTCCGGGTCTTCTGCTCTCTTCAATGGAGCCGCTCGTGCAGAATGCCGGCTCCGTGTAGCTCCGCCCCGTCACGTGCCGATTCCAGCCAATCAGGAGGCTGGAATCGGCAATGGACCGCACAGAAGAGCTGCGGTCCACGGAGGGAGCAGACCCCGGCGGCCATCTTCAGCAGGTAAGTATGAAGACGCCGGACCGCCGGGATTCAGGTAAGCGCTGAGCGGTTTGTTTTTTTAACCCCTGCATCGGGGTTGTCTCGCGCCGAACGGGGGGGGGGGGGGTTAAAAAAAAAAAAAAAAACGTTTCGGCGCGGGACAACCCCTTTAATGTTCTCTCCTCTTCTGATTTCTCATTACAATAGCCTGGGTGAGCTGGGAGTTGTAGTTCTTTTGTACTCCCTCCCGTTTTTTAATATCACATTACAGCATTGGCATGTTGAGACTTGTAGTCCTAAAGCCTTCCTCTCACAGGCAGAAACACAGCATTTTTGACAACACAACCAAGGATACTAGAATAAAAAAATCAATTCGCCCCTAGCTGGCGCTGCCTTGGCCCTGCCGCTGCTCTCTGGAGCTTCCGGCACTTGTCATCACCAACATGGGATCTTTTGCTAGTGACAGGATTTGAAGACCTCGCCTCCAGCAAGTGATTGCTATGATTGGCTGAGCCCACTGAGTGTCAGCAGGCTTAGCCAATCACAACCAGCATTGGATGCCCAATCACGGCCATTCATTGAATTTATTGACTGCTTGTCTCGGCCGGCTACTTCTTGCCATACCCCCACATCTTCCTGTCATCAAAATGTGATCTTTTCATCCCGACCCAGAAATTGTTTTATTGGATTATTAGTTTAAGAATAATTTACCAACCTGCCCCTCCCACTGCAAATCAATGGATTGCTAAAGGTAACAAAATTTGTAGGCTTCAAGAATTGACAAGCTGGGTCCTCAGATCACATAATAAGTTTAAGTCTATGTGGAAGCCTTGGCAGTCCAGAGTTTTTTCTAGTAATGCCACCAAATGGGCTCTTGTTAACAAACTCTTCTCCTTCTCCATGATTCAATCTACTGGTTTATATGGTAAATACCACTTATGATATAGGTATGTGTAATGTCTACGTCGCCCTTCCCTAATTGTGGAACCTAGTCCCTATATCTCAATCCCCTCCCCCTCTTTCACTCCCTCTCATTCCCCTTTTTTCCCTCCCATTCCTGATTTTCTATCAATTTTATGAATAATATTAAAATAAAAACATCTTCAGTGAAATCTAGATGCAATGTAATCACAAGTTTTTGCTATCAGTACTGCTTTGATTTTGTATGTTATATTTCCTCTTATTTTCAATAAAGGAAGTATTTAAAAAAAAATACTAACTTTCCGCAGCATCGCAGGAATTTCTTGCACATAATTTAATCACCCAGCTAGGGAATTTGTTAACATTTTTGAGTCCCACCCCTCAAAGCACATCCTTCTGATAGATTTGGTGTCCTCAGGGGTGGGGACTGGGTGTGGTCAGGGGCGTGGCTTGGGGGAAATTTCCACCTTACCTGTCCCTCTTTCCTTTCCTGAAAAGTTGGGAGTTATTAAGCAAATGGCACATCGTCAGCGGGCCCCTCAGCACCACTCTGCATCCTGATGACATACAGTTGAGCGCTATATATTGCAGAGCAACAGACTTGTGGTTCCTTGGGCCCCAAGTGGCCCCGCAGTCCTCACTTTTGATTAGCTTCTGTGACTGTTCAGATTCAGGAACAGCTACAGAGGAGGAAGCTGCTTGTGCTACGTGTACGGGCCCCGGGTCTCTTGTACAGCAGCTCTATACTTGAGAAGGCCTCTGTACGCTGTGCTCCTCAACCTGGCCTTAGCCCCCCTATTCCTCACTTCACTAAGGCCGGGTTCACATCTGCGCTGGAACCTCCGTTCGTCTGAGGGGCCCCATTGAAATGAATAGAGGTTAGTGCAGTGTTTTCCGCAGGCGTTGAAAATGCCCGCTAAATGCTGTAAAAACTGCCTGTGTGAGGCTCGTTTCACATGGCTGAGCGTGATAATGGGCCATGAAACTTGGCTTCAGTACATTTGTGATCCTCCAGCACAGCATTCAGCCACGCCGGAGGATCTGCAAGTGTTTCCTATTGTGTGGAATGGCAAACCTCGCCGTGCACTCGCGTGCACATCACACGCCATACGACGTGTTTTCCAGCCCCATTGAGAACAATAGGTTATGCGCTCTGAGGGAACGCCCAGAGATAGGACTTGCCACGATTTTTTCTCACACCGCGATATGAATAAATCGCTCATGTATATGACCCCATTGGAAAGAACGTAGTTCATACGGATGCGAGATCTGTGCATCTCGCAATGCACAAATCTCATGCGATTTTCTCTGCCGTGTGAAGCGGCCTGAGAGAGGCCTTACTGTTCTTGGTTTGGCTCTTCATTACATTACTTTGTTTTTATTCCCTAGAATATTCAGTATTTTCTGCGATGAGTTCATTCGTAGTGATAAATAACCTTGGTGTTGCCTACTTCTCCCAGTCCCCTCTCCGTCACCCAGATCAGGGGCTGCAGCTTCAATTTTATGTGGGGACATTGAAGGGCCGGAGATGATCTGCAGGGTAATTTCCATCCTGTTCACCGCTCAGAGTCAATCTCCCGTCCTGATATTTCCCATTTAGATGTCTGAAGGGTTTCGGAGAATTCTAATCTCTCATCTGCCCTCTCTGCGCTATGTATGAGGCGTCCCGTAATGGGCTGAGATAATGTATAATATCCAGGCTGCTCAGAGACACTGATCACATTGAACCATATATCACGCCAGGTACGACACGGAATGGCACAAGTGCAGCAGAAAATAGCAGTGAATGTGTGTTACATGCTTATTAAAGGGCCAGCTCCAGTCTTCTGTATATAAAGCTTCATCACTGTACAGAGAACAGTTCTACAGCTAGGGGGTGGCCCACATGTATTTAGGGCTCATTCACATCAGCATCAGAGGTTCCGATCTCAACTTCCGTCATTGATTTCCACTAGAGAACAAGACAAAATAAAGCAGTAAGCTGCGCTATTTTGTGATGTAAACTGCAGTAAAATCCTGCACTGCATGCCAGAAATCAAACCAACTTCATTAAAGTCAATGGGGGTCCTTTTTTTGAGTGTTTTGTACAACACTTAAAGGGGTTGTCTCGCGAAAGCAAGTGGGGTTAAGTTCTTCTGTATGGCCATATTAATGCACTTTGTAATATACATTGTGCATTAAATATGAGCCATACAGAAGTTATTCACTTACCTGCTCCGTTGCTAGCGTCCTCGTCGCCATGGCTCCGTCTAATTTCGGTGTCTTCTTGCTTTTTTAGACGCGCTTGCGCAGATGGGTCTTCTCCCTTTGGCTAGGCTCGGAAGCAACGGTGTTTTGGCTCCACCCCCTTGTACGCGTCATCGCGTAGCTCCGCCCCGTCACATGTGCCAATTCCAGACAATCAGGAGGCTGGAATCGGCACATGTGACGGGGCGGAGCTACGCGATGACGCGTACAAGGGGGCGGAGCCAAAACACCGCTGCTTCCGAGCCGAAGGGAGAAGACCCATCTGCGCAAGCGCGTCTAAAAAAGCAAGAAGACACCGTAATTAGACGGAGCCATGGCGACGGGGACGCTAGCAACGGAGCAGGTAAGTGAATAACTTCTGTATGGCTCATATTTAATGCACGATGTATATTACAAAGTGCATTAATATGGCCATACAGAAGTACTTAACCTCACTTGCTTTCGCGAGACAACCCCTTTAACAACAAATTTTCAAAATATCCGCTTGCTGTCAGTAAATGGGAACAATCATTGTTTTCATTCAGAGCCTAGTAATATTTATAGGAGCAAAATGCCAACTATGCATAAAAGTGCCCAGTGATGCAGGATTGTAGCTCTAAGTGCCACACTACAGTATACATAACCACTCAAAACTCTGGAAAAGCTGAATAACAACTTTACGCTAGCTGGAATGGTATTCATATTTGTTGCCACTCTGCTTTTCCAGACTCCTGCAGGGAAAAATCTGCCTAGTGATGCAGTTGGAGTGGCTCAGTACATGCTTTCCTGGCCCACTCCATAATGTCATACATGTATGTCTTATGTAGATGCTCTGTGCAAAACTGTCTTGTCATTCAGTTATGTGTATTGCACAGCTGCAGCAAATGAGTGGTTAATGTCTGCAAAGTGGGAGCTGACTGCCTGTAAATGTATCAATTTATATCCTGTCACATGGTATGAGTGAGCTATAAATGTGAGTGCTTAAGAGTGGGAAAGGAGTAGTCGTCGGAGAGAGAGTTCCATCTTGGCTTCCATCTTGAGTTCCATCATGGAGGGTAAAGCACAGAGACTTTTGAGGGCACTTTCAGCCCTCATGTGTTAAAGAAGGAAGAGGAGGAGAGATTTCCCGAATGCAAGGATCAGCATGATCAGTAAGTGAGCCCCGAGAGAGAGAGAGAGAGAGAGAGAGCGTGAGCGTGAGCCAGTCCTAAGGCTTTCCTACACAAGGCCCAGTGCAGAGGTACTCTTCTTCTCTAAATTGTTCACACCCAAGCATCCTGAAGTCTGGAACCACTGGGGGAGGTCCGTATCTTCAATTGTCACTCACACAAGTGTCCTGAAGTCTGGGATCGCTGTGTAGAGGTACTCATCTTCAAATCTGTCAGTATTTATCTATAACGCTACCCTGCACTTGTAACACTGTCTAATTTTATCTTATATTGTTGGACTATTTATTCAAGTAAAGTTATTCCAGGCCCTGACCGTTTCTGGGATCCTGAGGTACTCTATCATTGTCTGTGGCTCAATTATTTCCCCGCCGATGTTTATGCCGGTGGGTCCTGGAACGGTGGCATCACCCATGACAAACTCTTTCCCTGTTCTACCATCTATTGGGCATCCCTATTCAATGGGTGTCCAGAAGAGGCCCAGCGCTGCCCTGGCCGTGGCTATGTGCATCCCTCCAAGAGGGAGCGTGGTAAGTGCAGCCATGACAAGGCAGCATCTTGCCCTTCCAGCTCCTCAGCATATGCCATCTGTCCAGGGTCACCCTACAGGATGCTGCAGCAGCCTACTTCTTCTTGGTGTCACTGCAAACAGGATTGAATCTTCTGTGCCACAGTCATGCCTGAAGTAATACAGATATACTATCCAGAAAGAAGAAATGTTTTAATAGTTTACATATGTTTGAACTGCACATTCCGCCCGGGACTGCTCAAAATGGCGCCCAGACAGTAACGCTCTCCTCTCTCCAGCTCACTTTTGCCAAAATCTTCTCGCCAAGTATTTGGTGCCAAAAAGACCATGCCCTGGCCTTGCGCAAAGTAGGGGGGAGGACCCCCCCATCAGAGTGACTTTCAGCAACCCACAGGGGGAGGAGTTACCTGCCGCTGTAGACTCTTGGCTCGAGAACTTTACTAGACTCTGCATAGATAGGATGTGCTCTCTTGTGATCTGCACCAGTCAAGCCATATCGGTTGTGGCTGCTGGCTCCCACCTTCTGGGCCTCAGTTCTTTTGATGCGATCCGGAGGATCTTCAGGAGCAAGACCCTGCAAATGCCTCCGCGGCGCCACCTTCGACTGAGCCAAAGGCCCCAGTAAAAAACAAATGGTGGCTTCATTTGGGACCACTGCAGCCCACGAAACCACAGAAGTCTGCTGACCGAGAGAGAGGCTGTGGGACAACTGTTCCTACTGCGGTCATCACTGCGACCCCGAGGGTGAATGACCCGTCAGTCATTCTACATTGGAGATGTGCTCCACGGTTGCTGCTCTATGGCAGAGAGGAACTGCTTCTCCCCTAGATTGGGATCCATTGGGTCAACAGGGTAGCCTGTGCTGTTATACCCCCAGGGGTTGCATCCCTTTGTCTGGGACTTTGAGGACCCCAGGGTGCAGGTGTTCTTTTAGTGCCTGGGAACACCTTCGTTTGTGGAGAGAGCTACGTCCTCCACTGACCAGGCCAGCTATTCAGGAGGAGCTTTGCCCGGCTGCTACCCTAGCCCAGATGGTGGTCCAACGATGCAGAGACCAAGACAGTCCCTCTTCCATAGCTTCCATGGGAATAGGTTCATGGAGCAGTGCTGCCTCACCCTCCGGCTGGAGTTTCGAAGGTGAAGAAGAAGCAGAGGTCCCCGTAGCCAGCCTAGTGCGGCAAGTCAAGGACAATTTTCATTTCCCGTAAGCTGAACTCTATTCATCAAAAGACTCTTTACGTAAGAGACATTGTTTATGACCCCAGTTAAGCCCCTTTCTACCTAAAAGGACTTTAAAGCGTACCCCATTTTCATAGTTACACACATGTATTTCATATTGAAAAGTTTATAATGTTATGCAATGTTAATGTTTAAGTAATGTGCAGGTGGACAAGTTTATTATAGTATGGTTATTCTCTCATGCACTCAAAAGTCAATTTATTTTCTAAAGTAATATATTTTCCTATAAGTGTAATATGCCAATTTGGAAATGTTTAGCTTATATATGCCACCGTGTGCATGAAGCCGAGTGTATGGTATGCATGATTTATGTGTATGGCTGGAGGTTTCCTGTGTCCCCCATATCGCGTCTCAGTGCTAGCTGTCCGTCTGGTCTGTCCCAGCAGGCGGGGCCTTCCTTTCACCTTGTTCTGCTTTTTTCAGGGAGAGTGATGGTCCACTCGTCTCTTGTTTCTTTTTCCTGCCAGTCGCCTTTTCTAATTTTTGTGGTGGTCACAGTGTGTTTCATCCTCAATAGAGAAAGTGATAGTCATTCCGCTTATCTCAGTTCTTTAGTCTTTGGAGAGAAGAGTTAAGAATGTGCTCATAGCAATACTAGTGTCCCTGAATTCCGTTCAGACTAGTAGAAATTTTAAATGTACTTGCAAGTCACATTCCTTACACGCTGTCATAAACAAAAAAGCCATACACAGAAATGACAGTTCTTGTAGTCTCTGTACACCTGGAGTGGGTTAATCCTTCACATAGGTAACCAGGGGTAGGAGATGTGTTTATAGGTTTTGCCTTGCACACTCCGTGACTGTGCAGAGGCCTCACAGGTGAATTGGAAGTCACACACTGAAGATGACCCAACTCCAGATTCATACACTCTGTTTTGAAAGCGCCAGGTTAAGCTTATTTTTAAGTAGGGAGGAACTTTAGTGGCCCAGTACATGCTTTCCTGGCCCCCTCCATAATGTCATACATGTATGTTTTATGTAGATGCTCTGTGCAAAACTGTCTTGTCATTCACTTATGTGTATTGCACAGCTGCAGCAAATGAGAGGTTAATGTCTGCAAAGAGGGAGCTGACTGTCTGTAAATGTATCAATTGATGTCCTGTCACATGGTATGAGTGAGGCTATAAATGTGAGTGCTTGAAAGCGGGAAAGGAGTAGTCATGGAGAGAGTTCCATCTTGAGTTCCGAAAAAAAAAAACTTTCATCCCACCTTAGACGGCTTCTAGCTCCTGGTTCCATACAGCAGGTGCGTCTCCAAGTGCTCTTACAGCCTTGCAGTCACTTTGGCTTTCTTTCACAAGTAAATGCCATAGTCGGGAGGCACTGGTGTGACAAACTTCTTGCTTTATTGTTTAAAATGTGTGCATATTCACAGATGAAGAAGGACGCGTTTCAACTCTATCACGAGCCTTGTTCACCTCAGTGAACAAGGCTCGTGATAGAGTTGAAACATATTTTAAACAATAAAGCAGGAAGTTTGTCACACCAGTGCCTCCCCGACTATGGAATCATGTTGAGTTCCATCATGGAGGGTGAAGCATAGAGACATATGAGGGTGCCTTCAGTCCTCATGTGTTGAAGATGGAAGAGGAGGAGAGATTTCCCGAATGCAGGGATCAGCATGATCAGTAAGTGAGCCCCCAGAGAGAGAGAGAGAGAGAGAGAGAGCGTGAGCCATTCCTAAGGCTTTCCTACACAAGGCACAATGCAGAGGTACTCTTCTTCTGTAAATTGCTCGCACCCAGGACCCCTGACGTCTGGAACCACTGGGTGGAGGTACACATCTTCAATTGTCACACACACAGGCGTCCTGAAGTCTGGGATCACTGTGTAGAGGTACTCATCTTCAAGTCTGTCTATATATATCAACAATGCAACCTGCACTTGTAACACTGTCTAATTTTGCCTTGTATTGTTGGACTGTTTATTCAAGTAAAGTTATTCCAGGCCCTGACCGCTCCCGGGGTCCTAAGGTACTCTATCATTATCTGTGGCTCAAATATTTCCCTGCTGATGTTCATGCCGGTGGGTGCCGGAACGGTGGCGTCACCCATGACAAACTCTTTCCCAGTTCTACAATCTATTGTGCATCCCTATCCTAGGGATGTCCAGAAGAGGCCCTGGCCTTGGCCACGTGCGTCCCTCCGGGAGGGGGCATGGTAAGTGCAGCCGTGACAAGCCAGCATTTTGCCCTCCCAGCTCCTCAGCGTATGCCATGTGTCCGGGGTCACGCTACAGGATGCTGCACAGTAATAGAGTCCATCATCCCCCACCATAGTCATGCCAGGTAGTGAAAAAAATGGTTGTCACCCAGCTTTCCCAGCAAACCTTGATTGCAGCAGAGAGAGAAGAGGATGACTCAAGATCTTTTCTATTCCCGCAGGGAACTTTGCGACTACCAGAAGAGGGGACACGATGCAGAGTACGGAATAATAAGTGACTGTCATCTGGGCCCTCTATGAAGGAGTTTCTGGAGTGACACACTGTAAGTAATGTGCGCACGCCCGCCGCCGCTGAATATGATGAATTGGTCTAATAAAGCTGAAATGAACAGCTGGAGAACAGGAATGATCTCGGCAGACCCACAAGCAGAAATGAGAATATATGAAGCCTGAACGGGTCATTACGTAGAATTTATGAATGATTTCTACACTGGACTCTAAACAAAGCGACACTTCTTTTTTAGTTTTTTAACTCTGTTTTCAATCTGAATGCAAGTTGCACAACGCCAGACTGCGTCACTATAAGAAGTCCTTCGCCATCAGCCGACCAAGACGGTGGCAATAAGCATGGAAATTGTTATCTGCCAATAGCAGTAGAGGGTGGCATTTGTTACAATGTATCACCTTTAATGGAACGCTTCTCGCTTGTATGCATCCCAGGAAAGATGAAGATGTACAAGACTCCACGGAAGACTTCACTTACCAGGACAAGTCGAAACACAAAACAGGGCAGATCTCCTTACAATTTCTCATCCTTCCTATGTCTATGAGATGATGCAGCTGCTCAGTGCACATATGTCCCACGAATCACTGCTGGGATATTACCACTTAGTGCCCCATCAGGAACAGATCCTTCTGTGGGGGGTGTACAGTAGGGGGTAGATTTTCGCTGCTCCTGTGTGCAGGATTTTCAATTAAAAATGAAATACGAGGAGCGATGTCATCAGCGACACATCAGGAAATGTATTATATTATGGGATCCAGCGGTGAGCAGAACAGAGAATAATGAGACCATGAAGTACACAGGTTGTATCCTGGACTGCAGACCTGCAGGCGGCACATACTGATCGTGTCATATCCATCTGGTCAGTAATGTAATATATATTTGGTATACAACCAGTGTGATATCTGAATCCGCGCACATGCTGTAGTATTGATAGCAAAGTTCTGCAGCTTCCTATTAGATCGTGGCATCACGGCGACTAAATGAACGCACTTATAACAAAAATGCAGATGATTTCACATCACCATTGCAAGAAATTACAACCACATTTTCATTCACAGTTATTACAAATTACCTTCCCAATGTGAAACCCTCATACATGGGCGTAGCTAAAGGCTCATGGGCCCGGGTACAAAAGTTTGTCTTGGGGCCCCCCAACTTCTCTTAACCCCTTAATGCAGAGGCGTAACTTGAAGCTCCAGAGCCCCAATGCAAAATCTGTAACAGGGCCCCCAACTATAATGCTTTATTCATAGTACAGGGCTACCCACATGGAGAAGAGAGGACTTGTGGGCCCACTAAGGCTCCTGGGCCCGGGTGCAACCGCATCCCCTATAGTTATGCCAGTGCCCTCTTAGCTCCCATTTAATGACACTCAGATACAGAAATCTGATATCAATGGAACAAACTCAAGAATTTCCATTTAGCAAAACTTTTTACCAGTAAGATTGTCCTTCTAGCTCATCGCAACCAATCACTTTCATTTCTCAAGCTGCTGAGGTAAAATGAAAGCTGCGCTGTGATTGGTTGCTATGGGCAAGAAGGACAATCTTACTGGTAGACAGTTTTGCTAAAGGAGGGCCAAAAATTTTATTCTGCCATAGCGGTCTCTAGGGGATATGAGAGAAAATGGCTGCCAACAAAGACAGGAGAGTGCTTTGTGCCCTTGATGTTCATGTCTACCAGTCTGTTGTTAATTTGCAACGTCATTTTTGAACAAAGTTTGGTGAAGATCCACCCAGCGGGCACACAATTGTTACCGGCCCTGAGACTGGACAACAAAGCTTCACAACGTTCTTTCTTCAATAGTATGCAAACTCTAATGGTCGGCGATGGTTTTATGGATGGTTTAAAAGCGGCATTCATTTACGTGATGTGCTCAGTGAACGTCCGTCTGTCACCTACTGTAGGGGAGCAAACTATAGGGAAATGTTAGTCAGAAGCCACTCTATATCAACGGATAAGGCTGATGCATCCTCAACTATTTCACGTACCCGATGTTCACCATACGCTGTTGTAGCTTTTGTCCACATGTCATTAAACCTATGGTGTTTGTCAATCCCATTGATAACAAGACATATAACATACACCAATCCATCAATTGTAGAAGTAAGGGGGTTATATATGGGACAAAATGCCCTAAAATATGTTGGGAAGACCATACAGGAGCATTTCAAAGCATCAAAGCTCAATAAGAGCAATGGATGACACCCCTGTAGCACAACACATTAATGACACGCATAGTGGCAAAATTAACTTTCTTAAATTTTACGGCCTTTGCCGGGTCCAGCTGGGTCCAAGAGGAGGGAAACTAAAGGGATTTTTAGACTCCATACCAAAAGCCTAAATGGTTTAAATGGTTCTCTTTCTGCCAATTCATTTAATATATATTGTATAAATGTGACCGCTGACCATTTTACTCTCGATACGATATATAATCATGTAATACTGACATTAATCAGCTCCTTATTCTAATGGGATATTTTTGAATAATGTGAATTTTTGGGGGGTTATATATAAATTGCAAACTAAATATTCATCTATCCAGTGAGTGCACACATGTCTCTATGGGACAATAAGAAATGGAGATATTGATAGCATATATATTTCACCTCCAATTGTTCAACCACCCTTTTCTACCCTTCCCCCTTGCTGCATCGCTGTGAGGGAAAAAAATCTCTGTGTATGACTCAATGCAAAAGAATGGAGTTCATATTCACACACATTTTTTGTGAGATTCTCGCTCGCTAGTATGTAGCCTCAGGACTTATGCCCACGACTGTATGCAGAAAACGCTGCCAGTCTCTCTGAAGCATTTTACACATTTCCAGCCATACGTGTTGCCACCAGAGAGCCAGAAGAGATTGTGTATGTCACTGCACATGCCCACAAATCACGCACTCATGGACATGCCCAATGTTTGTTTTTTTTTAATTCCCCACTCTGTTCGATGTATTGCGTATAGGGCTCACACTGCTTACAGAGAAATAGAGCGTGCCGCGATTTATTTCTCATGCGTATCGATATGCAGTATCTATACAGCGGTGTGCATAGAGCAATAAAAGTCCATTCGCTTTCATTAACTCCATTCACCATATATCAGAAGGCTGTGCAACGCATGCATGATACGCAGTGAAAACATGGTCGTGGACATGGGCCCTTAGGGTGCTATTACATGTTGCATTACAGCCTGGCAAAATGCAGGAGAAGTTACACTGACTACAGCCGGCAGCTTCTTATAGTCGCCCGAACTCAGATGTCCAGGTGTTGCCTGCAATAAGTGTAGCTCCTCCTGCCGGGCTGTAACGCTGCTATGTAACTGCACCATGGTAGGTGATCAGATTGAAGCTCTAAGCCACTGGATCTTTTGTAGGTGACCAAATCATATAGGAGACTAGTGGCTGTAGCAGGGGGCAGACCTATAACAAATTAACTTTTTAGAAAAGTGGCATTCTATGGCCACATGTACACGACTGGGTTGGATTCTGCATGCGGGAGCTTGCAGGGGAATCTGACCCTGTGCCCAGCTGACATCCGCACGCACCTATATTTATTTCTCCTTTTCTGTACTTCAGATGGTCCGCACAGCTTGCCATCGGACATGCACAGTACAGGGTTTTTTTTTTCTTTAAACTCCTGCATTTCCCGCAGAATCCACACCCCGTCCGCAACTGACTTCAATGGAAGCCATCCGTACGGGGACCGCAGTAGAGTGGCGTATCCTGCGATTGTTCATCAATTGGTTTCCGCTCGTGTGCATGAAGAATCATTTTTCCATTGCATGCTATGGTGGGTTATTGTTGCGGAATCTGGAGGCGAACGCCTGCTCCGGATTCCGCAGAAGATATCCGACCATGGGAGGCCTATGGCAGTGCAATTTAAGCTCTACAGTTTGACCCATTCTACTTAGCAAGGAGCACAAACATTTGCACTGTCTACTGTATATATCTGCAAATAATCTAGAAGGAGGCTTGCTGCTCCACAAACTCAGCGGTTGATAATCCCTTAGTAATTACATGGGGCCGATGTTGGCACCGTGACATGGAAGCATTCCACCCATGTTGTCATTAACACAGTACAAGTCTGCAGAGGTTGTAACCAGACGCAGCAGCCATTTAACATTTCATCAACAATCGGCTGAGAATTTCCCATGTTTATATGTATGAGCCTCTAAACACCGGCCCGGCAAAATTATATTTTCCGTGCTTGTAAAATCTCACTTTGATGAAATTTTGGAAGCTGAAAATTCAATTCTCTGAAATGGAGCAACCAGAAAAACCTCCCTTCCCCGTTCTGTAAACTCCAGTCCACAGGACCGCGCATGGAAATAACAGGAATTGGTTTAACTCTTGTGGCCAGGTAGATATTACGAGCTCCATTACCCAGAGAGTTTGGTGGTTTTATGGGCCTGGCCCCAGGTGTGAACATTAAGGAACCGTCGCCCTAATATCCCCCATTACTGTGGATTTGTTTTTTATAGGTCTCTCAGAAGTACAATGTGATGAGATTTATACCCCATTCTGCAGTGAATGCATTGTAATGTATTAATAGGTTATGAGGCAGCTGCTCTGTGGATATGGGAATTCTCAGCAGCTGTGTCTGGATTTATATACCAACCGATAAGAGAAAATGTGCAATGAATCCGCTACTACCAGCCTTATGGTTTCAATTCAGCATAATAAAGTAATAATGGGGGCGGCAATGTGTAACCTGCAGGCGGAGGCACCAACTCCTACAGCTCAACCTAGAGCTGACTAGAGGGGAAGGAACCACCGGGTTCCAGGTCACACAGATAAGAAGGTCCAGAGAACCCAACTGAGTCGGGATGCCATGTGCTGGCAGAAATCATTGATCTCTCCTAGGAAGATGTCCTACTCCAATGCCAATCTCTATAGGAACTTACATACAGTTGTTACTAAGCTTGAAAAAACATATATGGTCATTAAATTCAACTTCTGACAGATCAAGTATACATTATTAATTGCTATATTAACCCCTTCCAGCCACAGGATGTAAATGTACATCTTGACTGCAGGGAACTTAACGCAACAGGACGTACACTTACGTTCAGTGGATAGCGTGAGATCAGAAGCAATCCCACGCTGTCCAGCAGAGGGAGCCGTCTGTCACAGATTGCCGGCCTCCTGCTGCAACAGCGGGGGTGCATCGGAGCAGCAACCCCCGCTGTTAACCCCTCACCTACCGCATGTTAAGGGTTCACAGAGGTAGTGCGCTACCTCTGTGAGGTCATCGGACTCTCGAGATGAAATCACAAAGAGCCCGACAGGTTAACATAGCAACAGGTTGGCAAAAACAGGCGTCCTGCTTTTCTGTTTCCCATGAGCGCTATAAGAATACTTTATCATAGCGATCATAGGTGTGATTGTACAAGTCCCCAGCAGGGACATAAAAAGTGTAAAAAAAAAAGAAAAATGTAAAGAGAAATTTAAAAAAAACCTTTTTGTACTTTTATCCATATTAGCATAAATTTTTATTCAAATTAAAATCCCACATATTTGGTATCGTCGTATCCGTGATGATATGTACAATCAATGGAACATGCTTTTTATGCTGCACGGCAAAAAATGTAAAAAAAACAACTAAAAAACTGAGGCAAAATGCTTATTTTTTTATTTTGCCTCCCAAAAAATACAATAAAAGTGATCAAAAAAACATATTTACCAATAAAAACTATAGCTCAGCTTGCAAAAAATAAACCCTGGCAGAGCTTGAATGCATCGATTTAGAAAAAAATAATTTAAAAAAAAAGGGGTTTTATCGCGGAAAAGTGGAAAAATCTAAAATAAATATATGATTTTTGGCATCATTGTAATCGTACCGGCCTACAGAAAAAATGTAGTGTGTCATTTATGCTGCATGATTAGCTCTGTAAAGAAAAAGAAACCCAAAAATCTATGGCAGAATTGATGCGTTTTCTCTCCTTGCTATCAAAAAAAATTAATAAAAGTTTTACAATATAGTTTTTGTAGCCCAAAATCGCACCAATAAAAGCTACAGTTCCGCATGCAAAAAGCAAACCCTTATACGACCGCATTGACGGAAAAATAAAAAAGTTATGGCTTTTGAAAAATGGAAATGAAAATCCGCCAAAAATCGTTGCGTCCTCAGGGCTTATTCAGACAGGCGTATATCAGTCGGGTTTTCATGCCTAGCCGATATACGCTGTTTCTCTCTGCAAGAGGAGGAGGTGGGCTGGGCCAGGAGGTACTGCACTGAGCTCCCGCCCCCTCTCTGCCTCTCGTCACGTTTTTGCAATGGAACTTAGTTCCCAGCCCGGCCTGGCCCGGCTCCTCCCCTTGCAGAGAGGGACTGTGTATATCGGCCGGGCGTGAAAACCCCAACCGATATACGCCTATCTGAATAAGCCCTTAAACCCAAAATAGGCCGTGTCCTTAAGGGGTTAATTATAACCCTCAATAACATTTGATAAGCATTTAGCCTGTCCTGAATGCTGACATTGTGTCTGTCGTTACCACCTCTTGGGGTAGGATATTTTATAGTTCGCCTACTCTAAAGGTGCCCATGCACACTAGACTAAGGGGGCTTTTATATGGGACAATTTATGGGCACTTAAGGCCTGGCAGTTGTCCCAATGATTATCGCTCCTGAGCTTTCATACAGGAGCGGTAATCATTCAGTGAATAGAGGCGGAGCGCACCGGAGATCTGCCATCTGCCCACCTCCATTCACAGTAAACAGGTAGTCCTTCATAGATGAAGAACTGCCTGTTCACACAGACCGATCATCGTTTGATTTTTATGTCTGTGGAAACTGAACTCCGAACTAAAAGTTAACGAACTATCATTCACCGCTTAGTCGCTGGTGGTGTTTACACTGAACGATTAGCATTCAGTTTCACGCGATGCACCGATATCCCTAGAGCCTCCGAAGACCCCACTTCCCCAGTCTCATGGGTTCCCGCAGTGACCTACTGAATGATGCAGGTAATAATACAATAACCGCAAATTGTAAACTGCAGATCCAGAGTCGTCAGCCTGATCGCAGTATGTGTGTCTCATTGTATCCTCGGATCTTCTATGGGTTCATTCACAAGGGCTGATTTGGTTGTTGTAAAAACCAACCCAAAAACTGCATTGGTAATAAAATGCGGCAAAAAACGCACAGTTTTTTTAATGCACCTTTTGGTGCGGTTTTTATTGCAACTGAACTGCCTCGTGTGAATGGAGCCATAGGGCTCTTTCACACAGGAATATATCGGTCCCGTTTTCACAGCTGGCCAATATATACGACCCATCAGTTCAGATGGGCATTTTTCCGCTGTGTAAAAGTGCCCGGCCAAGATAGCGCATACGGTGCACATTCCAGTTGGTGCGCTTTTACGTTGGCCAGAAAAGATAGTTCTGGAACTATCTTTTCCAGCCAGAATAGGGCCGCTGCCATAGACTCCTATGAGAGCCTATGACAGCTGCTGGAGAAGGGAGTTTAGCAACTCTTCTCCACCCCTTGTCGGCTGTTTGCAATGGGAGGGGGCGGGAGGTAGTTACTAAGCTCCTGCCGCCTCCTACCCAACGGTAACCTGGGCTCGGTGCATAATCCCGCACTCGGGAGTCTAAACGGGCGTTAAAATGGGAGTTTTAATGCCCATTCACACGATTTTCAGCCATGCTGCGTCCGTGACATGGCCCACGGAAAATCGTCATGCCCGTGTGAATGAGCCATAAAGGTGAGTTTAGACTGAATGAGTATCGTTTGGTTTAAATACGGATCGTTCAGTCGTTCTCATTCACTTATACAGTAGCTATGAATGAATGAACTATTTAGTGAGCAAATGATTTATCTGCCTGTATAAATAGGCTGCACAAGCGAACGAGTGAACTCTGACATTGTTTGCTTGTGCGAACAAGAAATCGTTCTGTTTAAAGGTGGCCTCAGGGACCTTTTACGTGGGACGGAATATTCTGCAACTGCTGAAGTGCAGATTTCTGTGCGGAGTTCCGCATCACAATCTGCCGCTAGCAGTGCGGGTTTGGGTGCAGGGACTTCAGGGACGGCTTATTCCACAACGCTGTTGCTGAATATTCCATCCCGTATGAAAGGTCTCTTCCAGTGAAGTGTCAGAGCGGGGCTCATCCTGGAATACGAGCCGTAATGATTCTGATTATTGCTCATTATTGTCCTCACAATCTCTGCTTCTCTGCTGACTTCATGAAACAACCAACTCGCCCTCCATGAATAACCGCCTCTTTAATTACATTAGCGCCATGACGAGCACTTAATCAATTTTAATATCAATTATCATGGAGTAATTTGATTATTTAGGCCGTTACAGAGGCTTTATGGGGAATAAAAAGTGATAACATATGACTGTATATAAACTGCGCTGCCACCGCATCCTCAGATGATCAGACATGATGGAAATGTGAGAAGTCCAGTCTGAGAGGCTGAAACATCAGTGAGGAACTGCATTACTACTAATTACGTAGATTGTTAATATCCCATATTAAGGGCTCTATATTCTACGCCGCCGGTGAGAAAACGTAGAAACGCTTACGCTCGTGTGAAAGAGCCCTAAGAGGCCACAGACAGTCAGAGGGGTAACATGAAGCTTCTGCACCTTCGTATAACAGGGTCTCCACCAGAGGCGTAACTTGAAGCTTCTAGGCCCCAATGCAAAACCTGTAACGGGGCCCCCAACTATAATGCTTTATTCATAGTACTGGGCTCCCTATATGGAGAAGAGGGGCCTTATGGGCCCCCTAAGGCTCCTGGGCCGGGGTGCAACCGCATCCCCTGCATCTTCTATAGTTACGCCCCTCTCCACCTACCATGTGCCATATATTTTACTGGTGTCCTTTTATGCGGCGGTGGGACTTTGGGGCACTCACAGGGCTACCTCAGCACCCCTATTGTTACTGTATTATGTATAGATGTGACCTAGTAGGGTAGTAGGGCAATGCCTGAGGACTTGGCAGACGAGGAGTCAGCGGCCCCCCCTCCGCCTTTCTCCCTATTTAGATGAATCCCCGCCTGAAGCTATTAGTAGAGAATATTGCTTTAAACTGAGTAACTCACATGAAAGAGGTCGGTATTATTAAGAGGTCATGCTCTTTCCATAGGAGGACACGGAGCGCTGCCCACCGCATATGGGTAAAGGGGCTAATCCTCTATTAGCTCGGGGTGGAATTCATCCTAATTTGATATATTATTTCAGGCTCTGTGGCTAATACAGGGGCTATAGAGGGGAAGCTGCAGAGATTGGGGTGGTTTAACGTAACACCTGGTTCCACAGATCCCTAATACTCAGTTATGGGATAATTATCCCTCTAGTTACACTCATGTCCATGGAATCTACTGGAGTCATTAGGTATAATGGGGGCGCAGAATGTCCCCCGGCTATAAGGAGCCCCCGCCTGACACGTCTCATTCTAGAGCAATGAGTGAATTGTTTATCTTAGATAAAGTTACCGGATCATATGAAAGACATTGCTTACATATGTAAGAGCCGTGCACTAGCTGGCTGCTACATTGTATCCAGTCGCATGGGAGCCGCAAGGAGAAAGTGAGGCTCTGTAGCACAATGGCTCTTTTCTGATAACAGAGAACAATTGCTTAAACACTGATTATATACAGGATGAGTCAAATGTCTACATCAGAGGCGTAACTTGAAGCTCCCGGGCCCCAATGCAAAACTTGTAACAGGGCCCCCAACTATAATGCTTTACTCATAGTACTGGACTCCCTATATGGAGAAGAGAGGCCTTATGGGCCCCCCAAGGCTCATGGGCCCGGGTGCAACTGCATCCCCTGCATCCTCTATAGTTACGCCTCTGGTCTCCATACAGGTGCTGCTGGCAAGGGAGGAATGGATCGATGGGATAGTTCTAGCAGGTGACATGACCCAGACAGTCACACACGCCATATGGTACAAGTAACTGCAAAACTGATTCAAAAGTTCTGGAAGACAGGACAGGTGAATGTTGAGGCCCAATCACAGTGCCCTCAAATAGTAACACAAAGGAATGGGCACTATGGTCCTGATGGCCATTGCCAAAAGCCCCAGGAAGAGCATCTGACGTGCCATATGGGTTGAGAGAAGTACTGTTTCTCCTTAAGGAGAGCGCCTAAAGGGTGAGTGAGGAGGATTATAAGTAGGGATGAGCGAGTATACTCGCTAAAGCACTACTCGCTCGAGTAATGTGCTTTAGACGAGTATCTCCCTGCTCGTCCCTGAAGATTCGGGGGCCACCGCAGCTGACAGGTGAGTTACGGCGGAGAGCAGGGGAGAGCGGGCGGGAGAGAGAGATCTCCTCTCCGTTCCTCCCCGCTCTCCCCCGCAGCTCCCCGCCCGCTGTCGGCCCCCGAATCTTCAGGGACGAGCAGGGAGATACAGTACTTGTCTAAAGCACATTACTCGAACGAGTAGTGCTTTAGCGAGTATACTCGCTCATCCCTAATTATAAGGCCATGCATGTTGCTCTGGAAAATATATGCAAATTAGGAAGATGGAACAATACATCTGCAGCGCCACCTATTGGATGGCAGCATTCCTTCAAATCCCAATTCCCAATCATTGTTATAAAAGACCTGTATAAAGGGTTGCACATTGATTTGAAGGAATGCTGCCTTCCAACAGGTGGCGCTGCAGAGGTATTGTTCCACCTACCCTATTTGCTTATCAGTCAAATATAATATGCATCATGCACACCAACATGTCTGCAAACTTTATGGAGAATTTCGACTCAATCTGTAATTATTTTCTCTATGTTTTCAGACCATGTGACTAGTGTTTCCATGTAATCGTCATTAGTTGTTCACAGATCCATCATCCATACATCTAACTATCCTTCCAAACATCTATGAAACCCTTTTATTGCTGCTCGTCCTCCTTTAATTGATTATAACCACAGAATTTACTTTATATCAGGATTTATGTTATTAAAGGGCTTCCTTAGGACAGGTCAGCAATATTTCGGCAGTGGGAGTCCAGCTGCCTGTAAGCACTGCAACCGCTTTGTTGTATACATAGGCACAGCGGCTGGTCTGTACCAATGGCTATACCTGATACTACAGCAGGTCCCATTCCCATGAATGGTTAGGGTGCGTACCCAGAAATCGCATGCGGCTGAGACTTGCCCTTATCGGTAAGCTCGTTCTTCCGTTGGCTGCCGTGGCTGGGTGGAGTCTTGGCGATAAGCAGCTTTTGTTATGTGGACATGCACCCTAGGCTATATTCACACAGGTGAGTGCGCTATCGGCACGAGGAATCCGGCCCGATGTCACGCTTGCCAGCATAGGTTTTTTCACACAGATGCGAGGTGAAATTGCAATCCTCCAACGCATGTTTCACACGCGTCATAGGACAAAAGTGTTTCCCAATGATTTCATCACATCGCACTCGCATGCACATCTTTTAGGGCTCTCTCATGCAAGAGTGTTTGCGTGTGCATTGCCCAGAGAATAGAACTAGAGATGAGCAAGCATACTCGCTAAGGGCAATTACTCGAGCGAGCATTGCCCTTAGCGAGTACCTGCCCGCTCGGAAGAAAAGATTTGGCTGCCGGCGGGAAGCGGCGGGGGAGAGCAGGGAGGAACGGAGGGGAGATCTCTCTCTCCCTCTCCCCCCCCCCCACGCTCCCTCCTGCTCACTCACGCAACTCACCGCTCCCCGCGCCGGCAGCCGAACCTTTTCTTCCGAGCAGGCAGGTACTCACTAAGGGCAATGATCGCTCGAGTAATTGCCCTTAGCGAGTATGCTCGCTCATCTCTAAATAGAACCCATTATTTTCAATGGGTTTATTCCCACTTTCACTTTTGCGTGTCCAAAAAGAAAAGCAACATGTTTTATTTTTGTGCACAAATAGGCACTTAAGGCACCATAAGAGTCTATGGGGGTGCATAAATGTGCACCTGATACCCAAGAAATTGTGCAATGAACTGGGAAGCCTGATACATGCTCAGTAATGCTACCTTCACAGTGCAAAAAGTTATGCAGGAGCCCTTAAGGTCCAATTGAAAACAATTGGTGAGGCGTTCCGAGGGAACACGAAAAGGCACAACATGCTGCTCATGTAAATAAGTCCATTCAAAGGAATGGAGTTCATATTTGTGTGAGTTTTGTGCGTCTTGCAACCCAAAAAACTCACACATTTCTCATCCATGTGAATGTCGCCTTAGGGTACTTCTACACGAGCCAATAGTTGCCCAAGTAATTGCTCAAAAGGGCGATTACAGCAACTGTCATCCGAACAAGGCAAGTGAGCTCACCTAAAAACCCAGTGACTATTAGCCCGTGTAAAAAAACACCCATTCATCTATGACCCACTGTCTGAATGGAAGCGAGCGCTGAAAGAGATTGTGCTCTGACTTTGTTCACTGAGTGATCATCGCTCCTGTGTGAAAGCACACAAGTAATAACCGTTGGGATAGTTGTACATATGGAATAAAGCCCACATACTGTACACTTAGAATAAAGCAATGTATATACAGTATATATAGAATAAAATATACAGGGGTTAAGGGAAGTTGGGGAGCCCCAAGATAAACTTTTGCACCCGGGCCCATGAGCCTCTAGCTATGCCCCTGTATACATGGAATATAGCACCCCAGACTGTATACATAGAATAAATCTCCCCTATTGTGTGCTCATAGAATAAAGCATCCACACTGCACACATGGAATGTTCCCTGTTACTTAACAGCCCAACAGCCTCCATCTTTCGGGTTTCCTGCTTGTGAGATACAATCGTGACTTTACATAAGGTGAATTGGAATAGGAAAACTATTAGTAATGTGTAAGATCAGATGAGAGAGATAAGAGTGGCGGCCGCTGCTGGGAATAATGTCTCCATTCTGTGGCCCTCGCAGAACATTACACCCTTTTAAGCATTTGCAAATATTTGGATAATGAGATCATAATCTCCCCTGAAAGGTAGAATAAAGCAACAATCCGGACTAAGATGTGGACAAATCCATGATGTCACCTGCAGATGAGGAATGGAGATAAATGACTTCTCTGCCTGGGGCTGAATAGGAAAGAATGATTGTTTGTGATGAAGGATTTTCTGGCTAAGTACCGGCAAGAACTGTATCCGCGGTAACGTTATCCCCGCACCTGACGGGACGCTGACTGCTTTTCATGGCAGCGATATTTCCTAAAGAGGCAATGAAACATTTTTATGAAATCGATACATAGAATCTACTCAATAAACATTCAAAGCCACGCGATCCATCAGGCTGCAACAATGTAACACAAGAGCGTCCTGGGGAATGACGCCTCATGTTAAGACTTGCTCTATAGAGTCTGAGAACACTCGAAAGCAAGTACTGTTTCTAGAAGTGGATCCAGCAGGAAGAATTAGAACTCCTTCTATTATATCTCCCATATCTTTTTGAAGCTACTCCTGGCTTTAGCCCAAAAACGGCATGGAAAACTGCACCAAAACTGCATGTGTGAGTCCAGTCTTATAGAGAAGCAATGAGAGAGAAGACTCAGCGTGGTCTCCTGACTCCTTTCATCATCCTCAACTTGAATTTTTTTCCTAGTTGTAGAAAGTTTTATGTGTATAAATGACTGAAAACTCCAATTTTTCTCATTACAGCAGCCGACTCCAGTGATGCAACTATCATAGGAGCAGGCCATGCCAATTCATTGGGTCCAGCATGTAGGGGACCAGAATCCTAACTATGTATCCTCTAGGTTCCAGTTCCTCATTTGTTTCCATTCCTTCCCAGGATCCCTATAGAGCTGTGCACACCAATATAAGGCTGGAATCACACATGAAGTACAGCGTCCCATAGGGAGGCCCCGGACACCTGACATACATTGGGAGCTGGCAGGGTAAAGTGATGCCTTGTCACAACGACACTTACCAAACTCCCTTCCCGGATGGACACACGCAGCCAAGGCCAAAGTATTACTGCGGGCCACAGGAACACCCCTAGGATAGGAAATGTCCTCTAACAGGGTAACAGGGGTTGTAGTTGTCACAGGTGACGCCACTGTTCCTACACACCTGAATGACCTTCAGTGGAGAATAATTACAGTCTTTGAGTACCACGGGTCCCCAGGAATGGTTAGGGCCCGGCCTAAACTTTTACTTGCAAACTTGAACAGATTATACAAGGCAATTCAATCAGAGATTTTGCAGTACAGGCAAATGACTTTCAAACGTAGAAAAAATTATTTTCTTGCAGTACCTCCACACCGACTTGGAGACACATGGGTGTGACAGTAAAGGGTGTACCTCTACGTGGTGATCCTGGCTCTGGACGGCCGCATAGAAAAATTAGACAGTCAAAGCCTTGGTTAGTACCTCTGCACTGGCCTTGTCAAAAGGAGTAGTTACTTACAATTTCTCTTTCTCTAATTCTTGGGGCTTACTCCACTCACATCCAGAATTCAGTCATTGCGGGAAATCTCTCCTCCGCTTCCATCTTCACCACAAGGAAGCTGAAGGTGCTTCCATGTGGCTCTGTGTTTTAGACTCTCTCCACTCCAGAAGAGGGACTCCTTTCCCGCTCTCAATCACTCTTATTTATACCCTAACTCATACCACATGACATGACAGACTGATACATTTACATGCAGACTTGGATTTTATTAAAGTTAACCTCTCAAGCGCCACAGCTGTGCAACACACACTGGAAATGACAAGACAGGTTTTGCACTGTGCATCAACATAAAACAAACATGTATGACATTTATGGAGGGCACCAGGATGACGTACTGGGCCACTACAGAAGTTTTTTAAGTCCAAACAAGAAGTGGATCTTAAAATGAATGGGACATATAAAGAAAGTACTTCTACTTGTCCTTCCTGCTGGATCCACTCCTTGCTTTAGCTTAAAAAAAACTGCATCAAAGACTGCATGCACATTTGCAGCCAAAAGTTTCAGGGGGAAATATACTCACCACTGATAACAGCGAGGCGCAGAGCGATTACTAATCAAGAATATGCAGTGAATGTTGGTGCTTGGGAGACCTGTTCATGGATGAGAACTTTGCTTTACTGGCACCATTTTTAGACTGTGTGGGGAGAGCTTGCTGGCATTAGCATCTTCAGTCTGAGAATAGAGTGGACCATTTCATCCTCCATTTATGTGTAACTCCCCAAAGCTGCCTTATATCAGCCAGCTGAAGCATGTGTCTGCTCCAACAAGGAGTCTACCTATTGGGATCAGTGACACTAAAAGTTGAAAGACTCCTTTGCCACATAAGAGGACAATAATGTAAATGGCACTTGTGATTTGGGGGCCACTGGTACAGTTGTTGGATTTGACCTTCACATCTGGTCCTGATTCTGTCTCTTATTGAGCAGTGTGATCGTTACTGGGCTCACTGCATTATATGGAAGGTTCTGTACCTGGAGGATGGACGCAAGTGCCGCAGCAGCTCCAGTAATGATAGGATTGACAGACACAGCAGAAACTCCCATTTATTAGGACGAGTAGAGATGCAGCTGTCACACAGGGAATTAGTTCAGAGACAGCCAGACGTCTCTCTGGTGACAGCCCCCCAAGAGTGACGTTGCTCAGGACAAGACTCCAGGACCTGGATCAACTCCATCCAACTCCCAACAACTTATCAACCAAGGCGGAAAATCAATGAATGTAATGACTGATACATCCGGGAAACAGCCGGTTTACATGCAATAATTCATCCATTCTACAGAATGAATGACGGCAGCGGTGCAGCGAGATCAGCGCCATTGCAGCTTCAGATGATTGAAATTTTACCATCGCCTTCATTTACTTTCTCTCTGCTGCAAGGAAAGATATGAATAACAATAATCATACAAAGAAAGGGATGATTCCTTCTACCTGCTGAGCAAGAGACAGAAGAGAATATACTGTATACATGTACCTCAGCAGGTGACAGAGCCCTCCAGTCTGCTGAAAATAAGGCTTCATCATCATAGGAAAAGTTCTGCAACTTTCTAATAGACTTTCAGCTTCTAAACATTTTCAAGATCTCTGCTTGCTGTCAAAAACTTGAAACATTCCTAGGCAGACGGCCGCGGTTTGTCCGCGTGAAATCTCGCGGGTCAAACAAACCACGGCATGCTCTATCACTTCACTGCCCAGCCGCCGGCTCCGGTCTGCGCATGCACATCAAACAGCCGGAGCCGTGGGAGCGGGTGAGTATGCGCCGCTCTCTGCAGGCGCTTGGGTCGGGTCCCGCGGCGAGAATCCTCGCAGCCGGATCCGACCCGCCCGTCTGCAGGCGGCCTTACTCGGGTGGTGTGTCACTTTGAGAAAAAAAACATAAATATTTATAGTTTAAATAAAAAAATGTATAATTGTAATATATAACTATATTTAATAAACCCAAAACACCCATAGCACAGGCCCTCGCCTCTCGCTGCCTCCCCCTCACTAATATCAGTAATGATGAGCCCCCAGCAGTACACAGTGCCCCCACAACGGCCCCCAGCAGTGACAGCGGCCCCCCACAGTGGCGCCCAGGAGTGACAGTGCCACCCCACAGCGCCCGCAGCAGCGACAGTGCCCCGCCAGCAGCAACAGCGGCCCCCAGCAGTGACAGCGCCCCCCACAGTGGTTCCCAGCAGCGGCAGCGCCCCCCCAGCAGTGACCCCCAGCGGTGATAGTGCCCCTCACAGAGGCCTTTAGCAGTCACAGTGCCCCCCACAGCGGCCCCCAGCGGTGATAGTGCCCCTCACAGTGGCCCTTAGCAGTCACAGTGCCCCCCAGCAGTGACAGCGTCCCCGAACAGCGTCCCCCAGCAGTGACAGCGCCACCCACAGTGCTTCCCAGCAGCGGCAGGGCCCCCCCCAGCAGCGACAGCGGCCCCTAGCAGTGACCCCCAGCAGTGATAGTGCCCCTCACAGCGGCCCTTAGCAGTCACAGTGACCCCACAGCAGCCCCCAGCAATGATAGTTCCCCCCACAGTGCCCCCCGAGACCCATGCAGCTATCCCCTCCACATCCTGGAAGCTCCACTCCTCCTCTGAGCTCCGCACCCTCCAGCAGCGATGATCTCTGCGCACACTGTGTCGTAAGTGTGCTGCTGGATGCCTCCTCCCCTGGACGCTCTCGCGGAAACAACAGATAGGAGACGTCAGGGCAGGGGGAAGGAGGATCCCCGCTGCACACTGACATCACAGTGTGCGCCGGGATCAGCCCTACTAGTAGCACTGGTTGGTGAATACTAGCAGGGGAGCCGCAGCCCCTGCCAGTATTCACTACTAACGGGGTTAGCGGACGCATGTCAGCAACTATGGCTACACATGTCAGTGCTGACACGCGTGTCATAGGTTCGCCATCACGGTCCTATACAGTCATAATTACACAAGGCATGATACAGTGTAGTAGTATAATGAAGGGGGAAAATAACTGCTCCTTGTCTTATAGAAATTTATACGATTGTGATAAAGTATTGCAACAGGAATGGCAATTGGTCTAGTGATCACACAATATACATACTGGTAACCAGGCGGGTTTACTGCATTCCAGAACAGCAAGTCTTTGTAATTCTGCAGCAGCGTGGGAGCAGAGGATTTATCACTGAATCACACTGAGATAGTTTTGCCATTCGGGGTTCTAGGAAAGTCAAGTGAAAATTGAGAATCCCTTTGGCAACCACACTGGCTGTCACGCAACTTCATTGAAGCACAAAATAACACAAAAAAGTAAGTATAACTCTTGATTCACACCCTAATAGGTTATCTATCTATCTATCTATCTATCTATCTATCTATCTATCTATCTATCTATCTATCTATCTATCTATCTATCTATCTATTCAACCATTTGTCTATCTATTTCCAGGAAACCAGGGTGTAAATCAATATGGTTACCATTACAGCTTAAAACTGCTGACTTAGGCCATATTTACATGGCCAAGAGCAAGTTGCACCCAATATTCTTGGTCGCAACTGCTATTATCTTGTGAGACTTGTGTGCAAATAGGACATGCAGCAATGTTTTTAATCTTGCACTATCAGTGCTCATATGCTCATGCAAATTAAACCATTGAAAATAATGGGTTATTACAATGCACAAGTTCTGTGTGTCTCGCAATCAGCCTACTATGGCCTAAATTATATTTCACCCGCAATGTGTCAGTCTCCATTGCAGGTTTGTCATTCTAGTTGTAGGGACCCACACCGATGGGAAGTATAGCCACAGAGATATAATGGGAGAGATGTGCCAAAGATTGAGCCAAAATCTTAGCGTGTATCAAATTTTGGTTAAACGGAACTAGGTATGTTCAGTGGACACTGAATGATTGGTTAAAGCTCTGATATGAAAATGACAAATTTTGCTGAGACGTAGCTACGCTGATACTAGAGGGAAGACCGGGCAGCTTCTGACTAATACCTGGAGCCAGGAGAAAGAGTTGGATCGCAATGGCCAGGAGCGTGGAAGGGCCTGTCGGTAACAGCAATAAGATAGAGGGAGATGCAGAGAGTAGTGCTCCCAACCCCAGCAACACTGTGGTAGAGTTTGGGTCAGTAGAAGCCATGACTCCCAGGCATCAAATTTTAAGTGAGGTCAGCCTCAGCAAAAAACGCTAGATGTGCACACCATAAGGCTGCCTTCAAACGAGCATATATATGCAGCTATGTACCCACATAAATATGCTGGGCCATCTGAATGAATGCATTGAATCCAATTCATTTTTTCTGATGGCCGGTGTATTTATGCAGGTAAATAGCTGCGTATATATGTGCAATGGACGACAAGCGGGAAGAGGCCTGCACTCTCTGAACAATTTTTAAAGATGTGGCTGTGGAGCCGTGTCATGGTGGCAATGAGTGCAGCAAGCTCTTTGTAATCTCATGTCTGGATTAAAAGTGCTTGGTAGTGAAATAAGTGTAACACACGTATGTATGTAAATGACAGGCACACCATTTACTTTTAGACCCGTGGTTGTCTGTATTAATATTAAGCTCCAGAAATTGCATATACAACTTGCATATATACTACTTAACACTTTACACACAAATAAACAAGCTTTGAGGAGGCAGCATCTGAGCTAAGGAAGAGCTATAAAGAGAAAACTGACAAGAAATACCCCTTATAAACCACACTAACAGTTTTGCCACTCCTGAAACACTATACTCAAGTTTTCTTTAGTACTCACAAACTTCTATAAAGATTCTCTACTTCTTGTCTGAAGTTGTCGTCCAGTAGTAAGCAGCGCTGGCTTGAACGGACATCTGGTTTGGAAAAACAGTCTCTCTCAGCATCAGGGTAACTTTTGAGCAGCTGCACACAGGATTGCTTGAAAGTTTACATAATGTGTCTGTAATTACAGCAGGACAGAGGAGAAGGAAGAAGCTGGGTCTTCATATGGCTATCAGCTTCCTCCCTTGTGTCAATCTCAGCTCCTCTCTCTCCCCTCCAACTGACCTCTTCACTGTCTAACTCCATACTGCCTACTCCTCTTCACTTCCATCTTCTAACACTGTTATCAATTTCTAAGTGTGCAATACAAAATGAACCTGAACCCCTACCTTTTTACCTCACTCCAGGGGCTTGTCACAGCTTAACTGATTTACGACAGTGCCTAAACAACCTTAACTCTTTTGTTTCCTGACTCCCTCTTCTTATTAAATGAATTCCAGCATAACTACCCTTTGTTAAGTGAACTGCTAGTTAGAACAGTTGCTCTTAACTTGCAGTTAAAGTACTTTTATCCTGTAGTGCCAGTCCAGGTCTCTACATATGCTCGTGTGAATAAAATCTAAGGGATAGGAGTAGTTAGCCAGCAGGCTTGCTGTAGCATTCATCAATGGTATCAGAGAGAATGAACTGAAAGAGACACTGTTATGTTGCTTGAGCCCAGGGCACCCCTATCATGAGACAAGATGAGCCTCCTGCCTCAGGCGGCACCTCCTAGTAGAAAAAGGTGTGGAATGGCAGACAGCAGAATGCAAAAGTTTAAGGAACTGTGATGATGCCACAAGTTGTAAAGCTCAGAAGTGGAGGATAGGCTGTAAACTATGGTTGAAGAACCTATGATGATGTCATGAGGGGCAAAGCTGAACAGTGAAAGCTAGGCTGTATGCTAACGTTGAAGGGCCTGTGATGATGTCACAAGGGGTTGAGCTGCATAATGGAGAGTGAAGGTCCTATGATGATGAATTTTTTTGTGAGCTTCTGCAGCCAGGAAAACACTGGGAGTTGTAGTTCTCTCATCCTATACCTTCTGACTTACCCAAATAATAGCCTTGATGTACTGGGAGTTGTGGTTCTTTTATACTTTCTCCCTGTAATGTCTTATAATATCACATAGTGACAGCATTGGCATGCCAGGACTTGTAGTTCCTCCTCTTATGGTCTTCCCCATAATTTACTCTATTAATTTGACTTTCCTGGACATTCTAGAGGTTGTAGTTCTTTCCTTTTATACAGGGGAGTAACTGAGGGGGAGGAGGCAACTAAGACATGTGTCCAGGATCAAACTAAGTTTTCCTTGTTCTAGGCCACAAAAGTGTATCCCATTGACCTCTCACTGTTCTACATCATCACTACCGATGTGCTCATTGATCTTTATCTGCTCTAGACCATTAGAGTTCCACCAGGGATGTGCCTTTCACTGACAAAGGCCACCAGGAATGTGGTGGGTTTCCCTTATGTTTAAACGGGGTGAATATGCTGTGGATTTTTTTCCAGCAGACAATCTGCAGCTGATTACAGCAGCTGCAAAGAGCATGACATTTTGAGAATTTTGCAGATTTTAGATCCTCAGCATGTAAATTTTTGCTGCAGATTTTCAGTGTGGATATGACCTTTTTAAATGAGAGTGTGAAATCTGTGTGTCACATGCAGATTTTGATATGGATCCACACCAAATCTGCCGTGTGTGAATATAGCTTGAATATAGACTTAAAGGGCTTTTCTACTAGTTTAAAAAAAAAAAAGAATAAACTGACCTAGAATGAAAAAAGGAAGTAAAACAGCACTCACCTCCTCAGTCTCCCTCCGATCCAGCACAGATGCTCTGGAGGTTGTGTACTGGTCTTTGCTTACAGGCACCCAGTGATGATATACAGCAATGGCATGTGACTACTGCGGCTGATCACTGGTCTCAATGGTCACATGCCTCACTTTCTGACATCACCACACAGAAGGGAATTTTTCTTTTTTTATTTTCTGCTACTTTTTTTTAGCAACTGCACAACAACTTTACCAGGCCGCACCAGAGCTTTAAAGTCTGTGTCCAGCATGCTAAGCCGCACTGTATAGTCAAAATATAGACTACTGAGTGCTCCCAGGCAATGTGCTGGGAGCACCACCTTCTGCCCTTATTTGTTTGCACACAAAGCCTCTCCTAAAGAAGCTGACAGGAGGTAAAGAAAATTTTTCCAGGGTGAGTCGAAAAAGCACAAGGAACAACTCTTTGGTAAATCTGTTCCTGCCACAAGCAAGGGGGAAGTTACAGCCTGGCAGTGCAGGACAGGCTGCAAGAGGAGGTCCAGTGTGGACCAGTTGGGTCTGTCACCCGGTCTGAAGGAGGAAGAGACGCCCTTCAGACACCCCAGGAGAGGTTAGTGACAGAACCCTGTGGGTTGTGAACCCCAAGCTTTATGTACTGTATATAATCTCCTTGTATGCTATAAATAAGGGCTAGCAGGAACCAAATTTAAAGGAAAACTTCCACATCTCTGGAGCATGTTTCCTGTGAGGTGGCCATTCCGGTATCCCAAAGGGTATATATATATATATATATATATATATATATATATATATATTAGCTGATATACCCATCTTCATCCGAGTTAGTTTGATAAAGGTGTTAACATGTTTTTCGCACAGAAAATTTTATGAAGTCAAGGTTACTTTAGAGGAACCAAAGAAATGAAATAAGTCTACACATAAAGGGAGTGTTAGATTCTCCTCAGGCTGCATGTACCGATCTCCATCTGCAGTATGTGCCACTCCTCCCATTCTCCTCATTTAGGACCTAAAGAAAACTCACAACAAATTTCATGCTTGTACAACACCAGGAAGTCACATTACATAGGTGTGCACTCACTTTTGCAATTAGCAATGAATAATCGAGTTGTGACCCCTTTACTTTTCCTATTTAGGATTTTACTTATCCTATTTAGGACCTATAGAATGCTCGTGCCAAATTTCACATTTGCACAACATCGGGAAGTTACATTACATATGGGTGCTGTTACGATCGTGTGGGCAACAAAGCACGGGGCCCACACGATCATGACCAAAGAATAAACACAGGTCTAAGACGACTGGCCCTGAACTACCGGGATGATGACATGGCCCTACCTAAGCGGGGACATCGCCCCAATAAAGGGCGGCCCAGCGGACTTCGGAGCTGGGCCCTTGCTGCTCCTAGGAACCATGCCACCAGAACAGGACACATAAACATGCCACATGACAGGGACAACTGGACAGGTAAGCTGACACACAGAGCCAGAAAACACAGCATATAACAGCCAAAAAGCAAACACTATTAGAAGATAGCAAAGCTGAATATAAATACCAGATATCAGTTGTCATTTTGATCAAGACATGGAAGCTAGCGGGCCACTTCATGGCTCCTAGCTATATTGCTAGTACTTACACTAACCAGGAGTTCAGTGGCACTGGACACTGTTCACACCACAAGCTGCAACAGCACATACAACAGAACAAGTCACACAGCAAGCTGTACAGGACAGACAATAGGACACAAGTCACATAGCAAGCTATACAGGACAGACATTAGGACACAAGTCACACAGCAAGCTGAAGTAACATGACTGCTCACCCTGAACACCAGCCAAACACTGACAGGAGCTGGCTTTTGTATGTGCTGCAGACTAAAGGAGATTGGCTGCTGGAGAATACCACACCCAGCCAGCTTAAATAACCTCTATATGTGAAGGAGTGCTCCTGGAACCCTGTAGTACAACAGATCCCAGCAGCACACCCTGACCGGTGCATTTACTTTTACAATTAGTATTGAATAATTGATTTGCAATCTTTTACTTTTTGTATTTAGGGCCTAAAGAATGCTTCTGCCAAATTTCACACTTCTACGAGACCGAGAAGTTACATTATATAGAGGTGCACTTACCTTTGCAAATAGCTTTGAATAATCGAATTGTGACCCCTTTATTTTCTTATTTACAACCTAAAGAATGCTCGTGCCAAATGTTATGCTTGTACGACTCCGGAAAGTTACATTACATAGGGGTACACTTACTTTTGCATTTAGCATTGAATAATCGAGTTGTGACCCCTTTACTTTTCCTATTATGAACCTAAAGAATAGTCGTTCCAAATTTCATGTTTGTATGTCTCCGGGAAGATAGAGAATTTGATTAGGTACATTACATTGCGGTGCCAATACCTTTGCAATTCGCATTACATTTTCGAGTTGTGACTCCTTTACTTTTCCTATTTTGGAACTTAATTTTCCTATTTAGGACCTAAAGAATGTTTGTGCCAAATTTCACGCTTGTACGATACCAGGAAGTAACATTACATAGGTGTGCCAATACTTTTAAAATTAACATTGAATAATCAAGTTGTGACCCCTCTACTTTTTCTATGTAGGACCTAAAGAATGGTTGTGCCAAATTTTACGATACCCGGAAGTTACATTACATAGGGGTGCCAATACTTTTGCACTTAGCATTGAACAATCGAGTTGTGACCCCTTTACTTTTCCTATTTAGAGACTGAAGAATGGTCGTGCCAAATTTCATGTTTGTACGACACCAGGAAGTTAGAGAATTAGATTAGGTACATTACATAGGGGTGGCAATACTTTTGTATTTAGCATTGAATAATCGAGTTGTGACCCCTTTACCTCTCCAATTTAGGACCTAAAAAATAGTCATGCCAAATTTCATGTTTGTACAACACCGGGAAGTTACATTACATAGGGGTGCCAATACTTTTGCACTTAGCATGGAATAATCGGGTTGTGTCCCTTCAACGTTTCCTATTAAGGACCTAAAAAATGGTTGTGCCAAATTTCATGTCTGTACGACACCGGTTAGAGAATTAGTGGTGAGGCAGTGACTAAGGGCTTTTACCTTTATATATATATATATTATATAAAAAAATTGTGTGTGTGTGTGGGGGGGGGGGGCACTATTTTCCTATTCACCTGCAGTAGCAGAAGAGCTAGACACACTCCTACCTGGGACCCTTATTTCCAGACTGACATATTTTATAGGGGAAAAAAATACAGTTTTGGAGGTGTCTGAGCTGTAGGCAAAGGAGAGAAACTTCCATTCTCTATTTCTGTTCGGGTGATGTGATTGTTGCTACATATTTTAGCTTTTGCTTGCTGAGGTATTACTGTGTTATAGTTCATTGCAGGTAGTGTCTAGAAAGTTGGAGGAAGTAAATAAATGGAATTGTTTATTTATTATTATCTCATTTGTTTACTCTTTTTTGTCTTTTCTTAAATAAATATTGTGAACTGTGGTTACTCCATCTGCTGAGCCTTGCACCACCAAAACTCGACTCATTACATTTTCATGAACCAAGATTCTTAGGTTGGACTGAGGCAACCGCATAACTACATTTGCTAGAAATAACTTGTATAGTGGGTTAGTAATTCTATCTTGGGGGCCACAGCCTCTCAGTGCCCCCCTCCAACCCCACCCCCCTCATGTCTTTTAAGCCTTTTTTTTTACATGAAAAGTGTACAATCTGCAAACATTATTAAACGCCGTGGGATTAGATCACGACTCATTCGTTATAAGTGACAAATTCTTAGGAGAAATCTTTACACAATGATGGAAACAGATCTCCCACAGCCGCCTAACTCTGTAATTAAACAGCACACAATTCTCTCCACTGCTGGGAATTCTGGGTAATTGGAATGCAAATGAGCGCTCAAGTATCAACTCTAATATGAAGTCCTTAACCCCTGTAATTCCTGCAATAACTGACAGAATAACAACGTGCTCTTACTCCAGAGTGGATTTTTGCCTGGAAGGATGAATGTCGCCCCTTGACCTAGGACTGGGCCCATCCCTACAAACTTGTAACCAAATATGATGAAAGAATGTTCCCAGGTCTTCATGTGGCTCTACGTTTTTAGTTCAAGTTTTAATTTGGAAGAAAACAAAATTGTATGCAATCAGGGGTGTCTAGAAGCTCCAGAACCGAACACAACGAGGGCTACACAGAACATCAACTGTAGGGGAATGATGGGGTTTTGCCTAGGGGCATTAGGCTAGCGAGCTGGCTGTGCACTCACCATCAGCTGGTAATCAAGGGGCAACTTCTTTTTTTTGGCTTTTTCTAGGAGGTAGCAAATTTTTCCCTTTGACACACTTGCAGTATCGAACACCACATGTGCACCTGTCCATGTCCTGTCTGATATACGGACTGCCCACATGTGTACATGCATTTGCATATCCTAGTTCTCGCACATGATACAGGCAAGAATAGTACATGAAATAAGACAGTGTGCATACATCCATAAACCATAATGGACCCAAATACACTCATGCACTGGAGCCCTTACAAGCACAAGAGATTACTTTGTATCCATCTACATAATGGGAGAAGTACTTAGGGTTATGTGGGAAGCGATGGTCTTTAACCCTTTCCAATCCAATTTGTATACTGGTTTTTCTAGGGGGCCTACTCTTTTTCTGCTGTTATACAACGGCGCTATATGCTGGCTAAAGCAAGTATTGCATGAGGTGACACGTTGGATAGGCTCTGACAGCAGAGAGGCTGGCAATATACAGTAAGAGGACCCCGACGGACGACTTCCAACATCAGAGCTGTACAGCCTTAAATCATAATGTCTTTAGATGTCAGACAGTGGATTGGAAAGGGTTAAGTGAATGGAAACCTTCTTGTCAATATTCAGAGCATGAAAAACCTGACACCTAGTCCTGCTCACACAGCTGAGCGGTTTATTACAACGTATCAGTCTACACAAACCTCTGTGAGCTGAACACAGAAGCGCCAATCTCTCTCCAGCAATGATAGTTTGCTAAAATGTATCAGTGCGGGTAAAATGCAGCAGTCTGGGATCCATGCTGCAATTACATGGACAGGGATGACAGTGTGACAGATATGACTAGCACAGACTAGCACAGGTCACAGTGTATGAAGGTGCTACCTTAAAATGACTGGCTGCTTAGAAAATCTGTGCAATGAGTAACCTGGGTGGCTTCAGTCTTCATAATATAACACTGTCCATGGAGCAGAACGACCCACAAATGGCACAAGTCTGTAAGGACAACGATGAAAAGAAGGCACCCTGAGCAACCGGTGCTGGAGTCTCTTCTCTTGTGGAGTTATATTTATCACAGGTGTTGGGGCAGAATTCTGCTGTAAATTGCACCTTTTTTGGCACTAAGGAATTTAGGCAGATTTAGTATTGATTTATGCCAAAAAGAGCAGAAGTTGCACCTCTCACTCCACTTTTCAAAAGTGCCTATAAAAGTGGGTGTGGCTTGCTGCTTGCACAGTTTTTAGAAACACTTATGACATCTGGCTTTTTGCAAAGCCAAAACATTTTTGCGCAATCTCACTGTAGCAGCTGGGTAGCAATAAGCAACAATTGGATGAATGTACCCAGAAAATCTTCTGACAGTGAAGACGCATGTATCAGAGCTGTGTGTGCTGTGTGTCACACGTGCATGTAGCAGAACTATATGTGTCTGTGACACGTGCATGAAGCAGAGCTATATGTTCTGTGTGTGACAAGCATGTAGCACAGCTGTTTGTGTGGTGTGTGTGTCACACGTGCATGTAGCATAGCTGTGTGTGGTGTGTCACATGCATGTAGCACAGCTTTGCGTGGTGTGTGTCAAATGCATGTAGCACAGCTGTGCATCTGGTGTGTGTCACACGTGCATGTAGCATAGCTGTGTGTGTGGTTTGTGACATGCATGTAGCACAGCTACGTGTGATGTGTGTGACACACATGTAGCACAGCTGTCTGTGGTTTGTGTGACATGCATGTAGCAGAGCTGTGTGGGGTGTGTGATGCGCATGTAGCAGAGCTGTGTGTGGTATGTGTAACACACATGTAGCACAGCTATGTGTGGTGTGTATGACGTACATGTAGCAGAGCTGTGTGGTAGATGGTGCCAACAGAAACACTGCTACTATAATTTCCTAGTAATAACTATTAGTCCTTTATATATAGTACCCTGTGAGGCTAAACCTCCTCTGCCAACCGTGGTGCAAACCACAGTCCTCCTGGTTATAATGTCAGAAAAAAAGGTATCCATCATTTCAAACATACACAAAGTGATGGAACCTGTAGAAGTGCTACTGATGATGGAGGATAAGATTACACGCACATCAACCACTTTAATGGGATTTAATGGAGATAACAGGTGACCTAATGGCTGAATATTGTCTGAAGGTTGTCACGAGGAAAATTCAATAGACATGCTTTATAATCCCTGGCATTTTACATGGCACTGCGTCTCCTCTCTCATTAACAAGACCTGGGTTTTACGGTCTTGTCATTTCAAGACTTTATAGCTTTCAATCTACTCTCTATGCATAAAAGTATTCTAGATCACTGATATTACTACAGGGAACAAGTCTCGAGACCCTTCCATGACTTCCAGAACTGCATTCACAATTCTGTAAGAGTCAAGATCATTCAAGCCTGAATGGCTCCATTCACAGTAAACAGGAATTGCTCAAAAATTAAGTAAAGGCCCATTTACACAGAGTAATGATCGCTCAAAAATCGCTAAAAAACAATCGTTTGAGCGATCATCGTTGCATCTAAACTTTTAGTGCACTGCTAGCTGATAGTTAAGTTCAGGCCAAACTAAAAATCATCCTTCAGCCTTATCAGCAGTTCTCCACGGGGAGTGCTGATAGCATTGTTTTTTTTACCATTGGAGACCAAAGGAACCAAAAGCAGATAAGAGCCCTTGGGCTATTAACTGCATTCAGCTAAGGCTTCATTTGCACACTAAATTGCTATTAAGTAGCTGAGTAGCTACTTAATAGTTTATGCAAAACGATCTCTCAAAGCTGTCACTCAAACTGTCGTTTGAGCAATCATCGCTCTGTGTAAATGGGCCTTAACTCCTGTTTATACTGAGCAAGAAGTTGCTCAGCAGTCATTCTGTTTTCAGCTCACTGAAACAGAATGACTAGCAACAACTGAGTGACTTCTCGCTCAGTGCCCAGTCACTGGTCTTATCTACATGGGGCAACAGTCACCTGATATTGCTTATTTGAGCGATTATTCGGGTGACTATCAGTATCTTAAGGGCACTTTTACACAGACCAATACTTACCCAAGTAATTGCTAATAGGAGCCTGGATGCAAAAGTTTATCTTGGGGCCCCCCAGCTTCTCCTAACCCCTTTACACAGAGCCGTAACTTGAGGCTCCAATGCAAAACCTGTAACAGGGCCCCCAACTATAATACTTTATTCATAGTACTGGGCTCCCTATATGGAGAAGAGAGACCTTATGGGCTCCTGGGCCCGAGTGCAACCGCATACCCTTCAGTTGCCAGTGAATAGGAGCAACTATGGGCAACTGTTGTCCCAAGCAAACACAGGACCTGACAGGGCAAATGAGCAAGAACCACTTACATATCAAAGTCACTTGGTTTTCAACTCGTGAAAAAACCAAACGGCTATCAGATTGTGTAAACAGACAGTCGTTCAGCTATGAAGGACTGCCTGTTTACTCTTAATGGAGGCTACAAATATCTGAAGGGCTGTCACACTGCAGAGGGATCAGCCCTATTCTTATTTGCACAAGGAAAGACTAGAAGCAATGGAATGCAACTGAAAGGGAGAAGACACAGATTAGATATTAAATAGTGAGGGTGATCAATGAGTGGAACAGGTCGCCACGGGAGGTTGTGAGTTCTCCTTCAACGGAAGTGTTCAAACAGAGGCTAGACAGATAACTGTCTGAGATGATTTAATGAATCCTGCACTGAGTAGGAGGTTGGACCCGATGACCCTGGAGGTCCCTTCCAACTCTACCAATCTAGGATTCTATGAGGCAGGTGGGGAGAAGAGATCTGCAGCGTGCTCCAACTCCACTCAGTGAGCAATCATCGCTGTTGTGTGAGAGCACAGGTTATAATTGATGGGGTGTGTGACAGTCCTCCTGTGTAAAAGTAACCTGATTGATTGCTATAGATAACTTATTCTGCTATGCATAATCTGTACAGGGTGTGAACAGTAGAGGGCAGCAGTGAGTTACCAGGTATTGCATACAGCTCTGGATGTGATTGGAGTATTTTCAGAATCAGTAAAGCAAATTGTGCAATCTCAAAAATTAATCTAAAAATGAAAACAGAAGAATCCTGATGGTTGAGATTTTCCAGTTTGACACCTTATTGCTGGGACAAGTCTGGGCACATGGCACATACTCGTCGTTAGTGATGTCACCAAAGCTCAAGGATTGGGGTCAAAGTTGAATTAAACTTGCTGAAAACCAGAAGTGGGAGAAAATTGAATTCTTAATGGAATTAGCAGTGGAGTAGAATTTAGTGCAGGAGTGAATGTAAACATCATATGTTGTGTGAAGGCAGAGTGAAGCGCTGGCGACTAATCCTGCACTAATAACATTAAGAAGCTTAATTCCCGTAATTAAAAGTACTTTTCATTCCGACTGTTCACATTCACCAGAGCTGCACTCACATCGCTGCAGGATAATTACAGGATCTGAATTTTATTAAATACCAAATTCTCCTCAATGCTCTGCTCAGGTGGCGTCAGCACAAATCACTTAGAATGTGTGAATATTAGCCTCGTCTGCAGGATTCTGATTAATGACAGGAATTAAATGAGAATTGTAGCAGAGGAAATATTACAGTAAAATCTAAAACTAACTGACCCAACTTATTTACATAGCAGGGTCCACAGCAGCACAAAGTATGTAAGGCCAGGAGTGTGCTGATCCAGGGGGAGCTACAGACTCATAGTGGAAGGAGCAGGGCCTACAGCAGCACTGAATGTTCGGCAGAGGGGTGAGCTGATCTATGGGATCTTACAGATTGAGAGCTAATTGTAGAAGGAGTAGGGTCTCTAGCAGCACAGAGTATGAAAGAAGTGTGCTATCTAGTGGGAGGTCAAAGACTGAGGGGTCTTTCATACGAACGTATATAGGCCGCCGTTTTCACGGCCGGCCGATATACTCTCCCACCTGATGCATTGGACTCCAATGCATCATATCACATGGCTGTATTCCTGCGGCGTAAAAGCTCTTGGCCGGCCAATATAGCGGCAGACGCTTTCACGCCAGCCAAAAAGATAGTCCTGGAACTATTTTTTCGTCCGGAATATGTCAGCCACTGCATGGGCTCCTATGGGAGCTAATGAAAGCGGCCGGAGAAGGGAGGTGGGAGGTAGTTTAGCAGCGTGACTGCTAAACTCCCTCCCTCTTCTCTTCTCCCCTCTGGCTGTTTTCTATGGGAGGGGGGGGTGGAGCTAAGCTCTGCCCCGCCCCCTCACAATTGTTCGCTGCGGACAAGGGGAGGGGCTGGTGCTTAGCTCTGCCCCCATCCCGTCCACTCCCATTGCAAACAGCTGGAGGGAAGGAGAGAGGAGGTGAGCCAGCGAGGGGGAGAGAAGGAGGGGAAACAACAGCATTGTGGCCTCGGCATATATGTTCCGGGCCCATGCTTATTGAATAGATGCACAAATGTTAGATTTGTGCACCGGTTCATGCGTTTTTACGGCGCCGGCGAGCGCAAGTAAAGACGGCTATGTGAAAGAGGCCTGAGGCCTCCTTTACACGGATTATTTTCTGCAGCAAAGTTACATGCGTCACAAAAATGCATCTAATAGAAACAATGTTTTCTTATGCAAACCTTCAGATGAACAGATTTGTAGCCATGTCAAAAATTGGCACCAAAAAAGTTAGGACCTCAGCAGCAGAATTCAGAGACTGAAGTTCCCTGCTGGGAAAAAAATAGGTTATGTCCTATCTTGTTGCAGAAAATTGCAGAAACCTCCATAGACTCCTATGGGAAACTATGAGAGGCAGCCAGCAATTTAATGTGATTAATTCCCCAGTTCCCTGTAGCAAGGAGAAGAAGGAATTCCCCTGTAACGGGGAGAGAGGGGTTCCCCTGCAGGGCAGAAGAAGGAATTTCCTTCCTCTCTCCCCGCTGCTGGGGAATTCCTTCTTCTCCCCTGCAGGGGAACCCCAGCGTCTGTGCTGCCGGAGATATCCCTCCAGCCCCGCTGAGATGAAGGGAAGCCCCACTGAGAAGGGGGTAACCACAGGGCTTTCCTTCATTTCTCTCCTCCCAAAGCTGCAGCACTTTTTTGCAATACAAAATGAGCAATTACACCACTAATTAAGCTTGCACTTGATAGCGGGAAATCATCCATTCATGCGATTTTATGCAGAAACTTCCTGTGATTTTGCCTGGGGAGAAGTGGGCTGATTTTGCATGGATCACCTACTAAGTTACACTGTAGAAGGAGCAGGGTGCTCCAGCAGCACAGAGTATATTAGGAAATAAGCAGGGTCCCAGAGATCTTGTAAATAGTAAAGAATTGAAGCATAGAGGTGAGAATTTATCAACAGGGAACTTTTTATGACACTTTTCTAAAAAAAAGCTTTTTTCCCGTTTTCAAGTTTTAAATTTAACAAATTTATCAAATGCCACCGATGTTGATAAATGTGCCCCATTTTTAAATATGACTAGAGATGCAGAGTCATTTTGTATGCAACCCAAGTACTAGAGGCAGATTCTGACAAATTTTGCAACTTTTTAAAAAGGTCATAATTAAATCTGTCTATAAATGTCACTCCACTCAAATTTTTTCTTTTCTACATGAAAAGTGGAGTGAAAGATGTAACATCTGTTCCTTTTAGTGCAAATTAGAGATGAGCGAACACCAAAATGTTCGGGTGTTCGTTATTCGGAACGAACTTCCCGCGATGCTCGAGGGTTCGTTTCGAACAACGAACCCCATTGAAGTCAATGGGCGACCAGAGCATTTTTGTATTTCGCCGATGCTCGCTAAGGTTTTCATGTGTGAAAATCTGGGCAATTCAACAAAGTGATGGGAATGACACAGAAACGGATAGGGCAGGCGAGGGGCTACATGTTGGGCTGCATCTCAAGTTCACAGGTCCCACTATTAAGCCACAATACCGGCAAGAGTGCCCCCCCCCCTCCCAACAACTTTTACTTCTGAAAAGCCCTCATTAGCATGGCATACCTTTGCCAAGCACCACACTAGCTACAACAAAGCACAATCACTGCCTGGATGACACTCCGCTGCCACTTCTCCTGGGTTACATGCTGCCCAACCGCCCCCCCTCCCCCCCACAGCGCACACCAAAGTGTCCCTGCGCAGCCTTCAGCTGCCCTCATGCCACGCCACACTCATGTCTATTTAGAAGTGCGTCTGCCATGAGGAGAAACCGCAGGCACACACTGCAGAGGGTTGGCACGGCTAGGCAGCGACCCTCTTTAATAGGGGCGGGGCGATAGCCCACAATGCTGTACAGAAGCAATGAGAAATAGAATCCTGTGCCACCGCCATCAGGAGCTGCACACGTGGGCATAGCAATGGGGAAGCTATGTGCCACACACTATTCATTCTGTCAAGGTGTCTGCATGCCCCAGTCAGACTGGTTATATGCACCTTAACAGTAACCGCGTTGGTGGTAATGTGGTGGTGACTGCGGACCTAGTAGCACGGTTGTATTTTGTTGGTTTTCGGAATGTGGCCAGGATTAAGTGGGCCGTGGCGGGGGGATGGTGTGGGGGCTCTCTTGTTGTGTCGGTAAAGGTGAAATTCTTGGACTGCCACCAGACGAACCAATGCAAAGGCATTTGCCAACAATGTTTTCCCTGTTGGAGGGGGATGTTTTTGAGGCACTACGTGTCCTCTCCACGTGTCCGTGGTTATATGCACCTTAACAGTAACCGCGTTGGTGGTAATGTGGTGGTGACTGCGGACCTAGTAGCACGGTTGTATTTTGTTGGTTTTCGGAATGTGGCCAGGATTAAGTGGGCCGTGGCGGGGGGATGGTGTGGGGGCTCTCTTGTTGTGTCGGTAAAGGTGAAATTCTTGGACTGCCACCAGACGAACCAATGCAAAGGCATTTGCCAACAATGTTTTCCCTGTTGGAGGGGGATGTTTTTGAGGCACTACGTGTCCTCTCCACGTGTCCGTGGTTATATGCACCTTAACAGTAACCGCGTTGGTGGTAATGTGGTGGTGACTGCGGACCTAGTAGCACGGTTGTATTTTGTTGGTTTTCGGAATGTGGCCAGGATTAAGTGGGCCGTGGCGGGGGGATGGTGTTGGGGCTCTCTAGTTGTGTCGGTAAAGGTGAAATTCTTGGACTGCCACCAGACGAACCAATGCAAAGGCATTTGCCAACAATGTTTTCCCTGTTGGAGGAGGAGGGGGATGTTTTTGAGGCACTACGTGTCCTCTCCACGTGTCCGTTCCATGTCAGCAATAGTAGCACTCAGGACAGGCCCCATTAACAATTCTGAAGCAGCAGTATAGCGGGAGCGCAGTCTTCGTTCCATGTAAGCAATAGTAGCACTCAGGACAGGCCCCATTAACAATTCTGAAGCAGCAGTATAGCGGGAGCGCAGTCTTCGTTCCATTTCAGTAGCCTTAGTATAGCCAAGGCACAAGTTACATTTATGTAGCTAAACTGTAGGCCAACCCCACACACCTTTCTGTACCATGAGTGCAGGCGAAGAACATAGAAATTACTATGATTACACTGTAGGTGAGGGCCCCAAAAAATTGGTGTACCAACAGTACTAATGTACCTCAGTAAAAATTGGCCATGCCCAACCAAGATGGCAGGTGAATCGCTTTGGTTAATGTGGCTTAAGTGGTAACTAGGCCTGGAGGCAGCCCAGTGTAACGAAAAATTGGTTCAAGTTAAAGTTCCAACGCTTTTAAGCGCATTGAAACTTATAAAAATTGTTCTGAAAAATTATTTGAGTGAGCCTTGTGGCCCTAAGAAAAATTGCCCGTTCAGCGTGATTACGTGAGGTTTCAGGAGGAGGAGCAGGAGGAGGAGGAGGAGGAATATTAGACACAGATTGATGAAACAGAAATGTCCCCGTTTTGGATGGTGAGAGAGAACGTAGCTTCCATCCGCGGGTGCAGCCTACGTATTGCTTACGTATCGCTGCTGTCCGCTGGTGGAGAACAGAAGTCTGGGGAAATCCAGCCTTTGTTCATCTTAATGAGTGTTAGCCTGTCGGCACTGTCGGTTGACAAGCGGCTACGCTTATCTGTGATGATTCCCCCAGCCGCACTAAACACCCTCTCCGACAAGACGCTAGCCGCAGGACAAGCAAGCACCTCCAGGGCATACAGCGCTAGTTCAGGCCACGTGTCCAGCTTCGACACCCAGTAGTTGTAGGGGGCAGAGGCGTCACCAAGGATGGTCGTGCGATCCGCTACGTACTCCCTCACCATCCTTTTACAGTGCTCCCGCCGACTCAGCCGTGACTGGGGAGCGGTGACACAGTCTTGGTGGGGAGCCATAAGGCTGGCCAGGCCCTTAAAGACTGTTGCACTGCCTGGGATGTACATGCTGCTCGATCTACGCACATCCCCTGCTACCTTGCCCTCGGTACTGCGCCTTCTGCCACTAGCGCTGTCGGCTGGGAATTTTACCATCAGCTTGTCCGCAAGGGTCCTGTGGTATAGCAACACTCTCGAACCCCTTTCCTCTTCGGGAATCAGAGTGGGCAGGTTCTCCTTATACCGTGGATCGAGCAGTGTGTACACCCAGTAATCCGTCGTGGCCAGAATGCGTGCAACGCGAGGGTCACGAGAAAGGCATCCTAACATGAAGTCAGCCATGTGTGCCAGGGTACCTGTACGCAACACATGGCTGTCGTCACTAGGAAGATCACTTTCAGGATCCTCCTCCTCCTCCTCCTCAGGCCATACACGCTGAAAGGATGACAGGCAATCAGCCGGTGTACCGTCAGCAGCGGCCCAAGCTGTCTCTTCCCCCTCCTCCTCATCCTCCTCATGCTCCTCCTCCTCCTCCTGTACGCGCTGAGAAATAGACAGGAGGGTGCCCTGACTATCCAGCGGCATACTGTCTTCCCCCGCCCCCGTTTCCGAGCGCAAAGCAGCTGCCTTTATGGTTTGCAGGGAATTTCTCAAGATGCATAGCAGAGGAATGGTGACGCTAATGATTGTAGCATCGCCGCTCACCACCTGGGTAGACTCCTCAAAATTACCAAGGACATGGCAGATGTCTGCCAACCAGGCCCACTCTTCTGAAAGGAATTGAGGAGGCTGACTCCCACTGCGCCGCCCATGTTGGAGTTGGTATTCGACTATAGCTCTACGTTGTTCATAGAGCCTGGCCAACATGTGGAGCGTAGAGTTCCACCGTGTGGGCACGTCGCACAGCAGTCGGTGCACTGGCAGCTTAAAGTGATGTTGCAGGGTGCGCAGGGTGGCAGCGTCCGTGTGGGACTTGCGGAAATGTGCGCAGAGCCGGCGCGCCTTTACGAGCAGGTCTGACAAGCGTGGGTAGCTTTTCAGAAACCGCTGAACCACCAAATTAAAGACGTGGGCCAGGCATGGCACGTGCGTGAGGCTGCCGAGCTGCAGAGCCGCCACCAGGTTACGCCCGTTGTCACACACGACCATGCCCGGTTGGAGGCTCAGCGGCGCAAGCCAGCGGTCGGTCTGCTGTGTCAGACCCTGCAGCAGTTCGTGGGCCGTGTGCCTCTTATCGCCTAAGCTGAGTAGTTTCAGCACGGCTTGCTGACGCTTGCCCACCGCTGTGCTGCCACACCGCGTGACACCGACTGCTGGCGACATGCTGCTGCTAACACATCTTGATTGCGAGACAGAGGAGGAGGAGGAGGGTGCTTTAGTGGAGGAAGCATACACCTCCGCAGATACCAGCACCGAGCTGGGGCCCGCAATTCTGGGGGTGGGTAGGACGTGAGCGGTCCCAGGCTCTGACTCTGTCCCAGCCTCCACTAAATTCACCCAATGTGCCGTCAGGGAGATGTAGTGGCCCTGCCCGCCTGTGCTTGTCCACGTGTCCGTAGTTAAGTGGACCGTGGCAGTAACCGCGTTGGTGAGGGCGCGCACAATGTTGCGGGAGACGTGGTCGTGCAGGGCTGGGACGGCACATCGGGAAAAGTAGTGGCGACTGGGAACTGAGTAGCGCGGGGCCGCCGCCTCCATGATACTTTTGAAGGACTCCGTTTCCACAACCCTATACGGCAGCATCTCAAGGCTGATGAATTTTGCTATGCGGACGGTTAACGTTTGAGCGTGCGGGTGCGTGGCGGCGTACTTGCGCTCCAACAGTTGCGCAAGCGACGGCTGGACGGTGCGCTGAACTACACTGCTGGATGGGGCCGAGGACAGCGGAGGTGAGGGTGTGGGTGCAGGCCAGGAGACGGTAGTGCCTGTGTCCTGAGAGGGGGGTTGCATCTCAGTGGCAGGTTGGGGCACAGGGGGAGAGGCAGGGGTGCAAACCGGAGGCGCTGAACGGCCTTCGTCCCACCTTGCGGGGTGCTTGGCCATCATATGTCTGCGCATGGTGGTGGTGGTGAGGCTGTTGGTGTTGGCTCCCCGGCTGAGCTTTGCGCGACAAAGGTTGCACACCACTGTTCGTCGGTCGTCAGGCGTCTCTGTGAAAAACTGCCAGACCTTAGAGCACCTCGGCCTCTGCAGGGTGGCATGGCGCGAGGGGGCGCTTTGGGAAACACTTGGTGGATTATTCGGTCTGGCCCTGCCTCTACCCCTGGCCACCGCACTGCCTCTTGCAACCTGCCCTGCTGATGCCCTTGACTCCCCCTCTGAAGACCTGTCCTCCTGAGTAAGCGTTGCACACCAGGTGGGGTCAGTCACCTCATCGTCCTGCTGCTCTTCCTCCGAATCCTCTGTGCGCTGCTCCCTCGGACTTACTGCCCTTACTACTACCTCACTGCAAGACAACTGTGTCTGATCGTCATCATCCTCCTCACCCACAGAAAGTTGTTGAGACAGTTGGCGGAAGTCCCCAGCCTCTTCCCCCGGACCCCGGGAACTTTCGAATGGTTGGGCATCAGTGACGATAAACTCCTCTGGTGGGAGAGGAACCGCTGCTGCCCAATCTAAGCAGGGGCCCGAGAACAGTTCCTGGGAGTGTTCCCGCTCCTGAGCAGGTGTTATTGTAGTGGAGTGAGGAGGCTGGGAGGAAGGAGGAGCAGCAGACAGAGGATTCGGATTGGCAGCAGTGGACGGCGCAGAACTGCGGGTAGACGATAGGTTGCTCGAAGCACTTTCTGCCATCCAGGACAGGACCTGCTCACACTGCTCATTTTCTAATAACCATCTCCCGCGTGGACCCATTAATTGGGCGATGAATGTGGGGACGCCAGAAACGTGCCTCTCTCCTAATCGCGCAGCAGTCGGCTGCGACACACCGGGATCAGGAGCTCGGGCTGTGCCCACACCCTGACTTGGCCCTCCGCGTCCTCGGCTGCGTCCACGTCCTCTAGGCCTACCCCTACCCCTCAGCATGCTGTATTACCAGTGATTTGATTTCACAGGCAGGAAATAAATTGGCGCAAGACTGCAGGCCAAATATAATTTTTGCCCTTTTTGGAAAACGAAAGGCCCCACTGCCTCTAGTGAATGAATTATCTAAGTTTAATAACTGTGCTGTGTCCCTGCTAATGTGTCACAGAACGTGAAGGTAGCAGAGTTATTATAACTCTTGGAGAGCAGGTATTTTTTTCCCAATTAAGGAAAGCAAATGGCGACGCCAGCAGTAAAGCGTAGCTGGGTGCGTCTGATTTAGCAATGTTGTTCACGCAGCTCACACGTGTCCACCGCCCTTAGGACGGACAGAGGCTGGACAAATAGATTTGTTTTCAGTTTTTTTCCACCAAAAGGCAGCACTGCGTATATTCAATGAACATGAGAAGTTTAATAACTGTGCTGTGTCCCTGCTTATGTGTCACAGAACGTGAGGGTAGCAGAGTTATTATAACTCTTGGAGAGCAGGTATTTTTTTCCCAATTAAGGAAAGCAAATGGCGAAGCCAGCAGTAAAGCGTAGCTGGGTGCGTCTGATTTAGCAATGTTGTTCACGCAGCTCACACGTGTCCACCGCCCTTAGGACGGACAGAGGCTGGACAAATAGATTTGTTTTCAGTTTTTTTCCACCAAAAGGCAGCACTGCGTATATTCAATGAACATGAGAAGTTTAATAACTGTGCTGTGTCCCTGCTTATGTGTCACAGAACGTGAGGGTAGCAGAGTTATTATAACTCTTGGAGAGCAGGTATTTTTTTCCCAATTAAGGAAAGCAAATGGCGAAGCCAGCAGTAAAGCGTAGCTGGGTGCGTCTGATTTAGCAATGTTGTTCACGCAGCTCACACGTGTCCACAGCCCTTAGGACGGACAGAGGCTGGACAAATAGATTTGTTTTCAGTTTTTTGGCACCAAAAGGCAGCACTGCGTATATTCAATGAATAACAACTGTGTTGTCGCCCTGCCTATACAATTCTTTCCCTGCAGTATCAATGGAGGGTGCAATGGTCTGCAGAGGCGATTTTGAGAAGCAAAAAAAAATGCAGCACAGCTAACAGCAGCCTGGACAGTACTGCACACGGATAAATATGGCCCTAGAAAGGACCGTTGAGGTTCTTGAAGGCTACACTCACTCCTAACACTCTCCCTGCCTATGCAGCACTTCTGTCCCTAATGCCAGGTGCAACGGTCTGCAGAGGCGATTTTGAGAAAAAAAAATTTGCCACTGCTAACAGCAGCCAACACACAGCTATCAGTGGCCCTAATAAGGACCTTTGGGGGGTCTTGAAGCCTACACTAACTACCAATTCTTTCCCTACAGCAGCTCCGGTACAAACAGCACTGTCCCTCATCTAACTCACACCGCATCTGAGGCGAACCGCGGGAGGGGCCGACTTTTATGTTCGGGTGACACCTGATCTTCCCAGCCACTCACAGCAGGGGGGTGGTATAGGGCTTGAACGTCACAGGGGGAAGTTGTAATGCCTTCCCTGTCTTTCAATTGGCCAGAAAAGCGCGCTAACGTCTCAGGGAAGGAAGTGAAAATAACCAGAACACCGCATGGTGTTCGTTACGAATAACGAACATCCCGAACACCCTAATATTCGCACGAATATCAAGCTCGGAAGAACACGTTCGCTCATCTCTAGTGCAAATCAATAGTAAATTTGTCTAAATTCATTTGTGTAAGGGGCTACCTCTAAAGGGTTAAAAGGTCACTATGGCAATAGGCTGAAAGATACACCAAAAGTTGCAATAAAAATTCCAGAATTTATCAGAAATTGCACCAGATTATGGTGCAGCTGAACTGAGCATGTACCGAGGAACATTCTAGTGTCTGGTGCCCTGGTCATAAAAGACCTTTTTGTGCTGACTTAGGGCTCTTTCATATGGCCATAGGCATTTTTATGTGCACCCGCCGGCGCCATAAAAACACGTTAGCGGGGGCACAAATCTAACATTTGTGCGCGAGTTCTGATGGCATGGGCCTGGCGCATATACGCCGAGGCCGCATGCTGTCATGCCATTATGCCATTGCCCTTCCCTCCCCCTCGCCAGCTCACCTCCTCTCTCATCCCCTTCGGCTGTTTGCAATAGAAGAGGGCAGAATGGGGGTGGAGCTAAGCAAAGCAGCTGGAGTGCAGGGGAGAGAGGAGGAGAGAAGAGGGAGGGAGTTTAGAAGTCATGCTGCTAAACTCCCTCCCACCTCCTTTCCGCGGCCATTGTCATTGGATCCCATAGGAGCCCATGCAGCAGCCGACATATTCCGGCCAGGACTATCTTTTCAGAACAACGTAAAAGCGCCGGGCGCTATGTTGGCCTGGCCAGGCGCTTTTGTGCTGCGAGAATACGGCCATGTGATCTAATGCATTGGACTCCAATGCATCAGATCATAGCCTATGTTGGCCAGCCGTGAAAACGGCTGCCAATATATGCAGTGCAGAGTCAGTGCTGAGCAGAGTGCACTGGAAGTGCTGCTGAAGCTGAGCCTGAGGGAGCTGAGCATAACTCTGCTGAAGAGCTGCTGCCTGCAAGGGAGCACAGAGAGGATACTGGACTAACTGGAAATTACCTGTAATAAAGGTCAGCTTAGAGAAGAAGGTAGCTACTGCAACATTGCTGTTTCCGGAGGGGAACTGCAGGACTGTTACACAGGACCAGGAGATTGGTGGTAGAAGGCATGCTCCTGATCTCAGACAGCCCAGGTCTGTAGTAGTAGTGACTCCCACCCTATTGAACTGTAAGTCAGGCTAGCCTCAAGCTGACTGTAGGTGTGCACAGTATTAGGGAACTTGCTAGGTAAGCAACTGGCCTGTGGTGTAGGTGGACACTAGGCGCAATGGACTTGGAATGTTAATAAACGTCTAGTGCTTAAATACAAGGAATGAGATACTATTAAAGGGACGCAAGCCTTTGTAGTAGAGACATTTCAAGTGAGTTTTGTGCGTTGTATTTTCCTGTATACTATGTTGATTGCAATGAAGTGTTAATCCTTCAAAGAGGAACTTTGTGCTATTCTGTACAACAGGACTTATCTACGCAAAACATTATTGATATCATTCTTATATGTATTACAGTTATTTGGTGCGGAGTAGTAAATAATATCATTTTTAGGATTTAGTTAGCCATAGCTAGCAATGGGAGATTGCTTACTTATTATTACTATATTATTCATTTCTGATCCTTTGCATTTTTTTTTAAGTATGTCTACTGCATAATATCCTGAATCTGTGTCACTATACCACCACTAACATTTGCGCCAAAAAAAAGTACATCTTACACCAAAAGTCTGGCACAACCCCCATAGCAAATATGTCCCCAAAGGTCTATTAGAAGCTTGTAGAATTCCTCTTCATGCAGTATTCATGGGCTAGTACTTTACTGTTACAGACTTGCACTCACTGATAACTAGCGCTGTTATGTACGGATATTATACAGAGTTCTGCTAGACGTTATTTTATACCGCTGTTAGAAACCTTTATACTGCCCATGAGTAATTCATGAAAACTCTTCAGCCAATAACCAGTAACAACCAGTAATAACGCTCCCACTTCTTATAATAATCATGGTGTTTGTGAGATTTTCTGTCGTTTAACTGTTACTCAGCCTTCAGATCCGCAGCTCCGGTTATTGCCGCGCGGGGGAAGACTGGCTGCATTTATGCAGAGAACCCTCTTTTATCCTCGTTTCATCCGCCGCTTTGCGTAAAGTTTGCAGTCTGGCGCCAAATCAACTATTTTGCAGCGTTTAATGTCATCGGTTAATAATTACTCGCTGCCAGCAAAAATACCAACATGCAGTAACAAATATGTGGAGGATTCAGGGCTCTCACATCACGTCATACTTGTATTTCTTTCATGTCGACTACCCTTCACTCATGTTTTTCCATTCTATCCATAGGAACTTGGCATTGAACTGCCGGCCCTTTAATAAAAGAATTTAAAGGTCCCCAAATCTGCACTTATTTAGTGAGAACAGTTTTCAGCTCATTTCATTGTTTTCTCTGTTATTTTGGCAAAGAATAAAAAAATCAAATCTCCATTTATAATCCTGGCCACGATTCCTAGGGCTTAAACAGAAATCGTTCCATTGGATAATATCATTAATGTGAGTTGTGGGGAATGACGGACGATCGGCATCATAACTAAGTCCAGAGATGGGGGGTGGAGGTTACACGGGGTGACTGAGCACACCACGGAGCCAGGAGGATTCTCATCATTTATGTGATCACTGATTCACTTTATATTTGGTGCTCGGTCACTGATCTTCACATCATACATGGAGCCGATGATATGGATATTATATTTGGGAAGTACTGGAGTCCAGTCTAATAAAGTTTAAAGTGAGCCTGTCATCATCTTTGAACCCCATAGACTACAAAATGAGATTCAAAAGTTAGGGAACAGGGAGTCCAAGGAGCTGGGCTTCATCCTCACTGGGCGCCTGTTCCAGCGCTGAGTCCCTGTAAAGCTGGCGCACGGCAGCAGTTTGACTCTTTTTGCATGTGCGCCTACTATAGAGATGAATGGGACGTGTGTGCAGAAACAGTTAGGCTGCTGGCATGTGGCAACTTCACAGGGATACAGTGCTGGAACGGACACCCAGCGAGTATGAAAGACAACTCCTTGGACTCCCTGTTTTCTCACTCTTGACCCCTGTAACATAGTTAATGGGGCTCAAAGGTGATGACATGCTCACTTTACTCTTTAGATAATGACAAATTCTGCATTTTTCTAATAGACTTTTGTTTAATTTTTTCCACCGTTTTCAAGATCTCTGCTTGCTAAGGGGTGCACTTACTTTTGCAATTAGGATTGAATAATGGAGTTGTGACCCCTTTACTTTTCCTATTTAGGACCTAAAGAATGCTCGTGCCAAATTTCATGTTTGTATGACATCGGGGAGTTAGAGGATTAGATTAGGTACATTACACAGGGGTGCCTATACTTTTGCACTTAGCATTAAATAATCAAGTTGTGACCCCTTTACTTTTCTTATTTAGAACCTAAAGAATGATCATCCCAAATTTCATGTTTCTACGACATCGAGAAGTTAGAGAATTAGTGGCGGGTCAGTCAGGGCTTTTAACTTTATATATATAGAATGACTATAGCTTTAAGCAAGAAGTTGTGGCTAAACAGTCGCTCTCTCCCACCATGCGTTTAACCCCTAAAGGACCAGGCTGTTTTGTACCTTAAGGACCAGACACTTTTTAGGGATTTTACCCATGTGGTAGTTTTACTGCCCTATTTTTTTTCCTTTAGCTACCAATTTTTTTTTTTTCAGGACATATACGGATAATTTTTTAAATATCTTTTTCACTGACTTGTTTTCAGTTTTTTAGTTTTAGTGGGGTAAAAAGTTTTTTAAAAAATTTATTTATTTTTTAAATTTTGTGTATGTATTTATTCTTTTTGGCCTGGGCAGTATCTCTATATGTCTTGACCTGATGGACCTAATTATTCTTTTTACTATCTATGTTGCCCATAATGTCATATAAGACCTGTGGGGGACATTCACATGTTTTGTGGGGTTTTTTATTTGACACTTTTCCACTGTAGCTGGGGCATCCATAGAAGCCTCAGTTTACAGGGAGAAACATCCCCTGTAGTGACATTAGTCACTGGCAGAGCTGGTCAGGGTCTTTTATGACCTTCCAGCTCTTCTGTAGCAGGGAATCCTGGCGGTCACGTGACCCCCGGGCTCACGCAGTGGAAGAAACACTTCCACTTTCACTTTTTAGTACATAGCCCTCATTGAGCGCTGTGTACTAAAGAAAGTAGGTGGCAGAAAGGGTTAAAACCCACTTCTCCCTCCTCCTCCGGGTTATCAGCTGTGACTAAAAGCTGACAACTCCTCCTGCTTTTGAATGATTGCAGAAGCCGGTGGCTTTAATTCCCGATGTAATTTTACATACAAGCCCGGGACTAAGCGCTGTAAACTTACAGTGCTGGTCCTTAATGGGTTAAACCATATATAGAAGACTTGCTCCAGTGTATGATGTAACACGTTCACAAGGATCCTGGACCATCAGTATTATGATCAGCAGCACCGAGTTGTTTTGTTTGACCACTGTTAGGCTTTGGGCTATTTGTTCAACTAAATTGCCCTTAGGCTTCATTCACACAAATATATATCGGCCCCTCTTTCCCGCCCGGCCAATATACACTGCCTATCTGATGCATTGCTTTAAAATGCATCAGTTCAGATGGGTGTATTCCAATGGCGTAACGTCGGCAAGGAAAGATAGTTCAGGGAGCCTATGGTAGCTGCTGGAGAAGGGAGGTGGGAGGGAGTTTAGCAGTGTGTCTGCTAAACTCCCACTCCCTTCCCTCCTCCCCTCTGCCCTTTGCCGGCTGTTTGCAATGGGAGGGGTCGGGACGGGGTGGGAGCTAGATGCTAAGTTCCTGCCCCGTCCCGCCCCCTCACATTGCTGGCAGCCGACAAGAGGCAGAGATGGTGCAGGAGCTTAGCACACTAGCTACGCCCCCTCCCCTTGCCGAGAGGTGGCGAGGGGGTGGAAAGGGGGAGGCAGTTCAGCAGAGCTAAACTGTCTTTCCCCGCCTGACGGTATCTCGGGCTCAGCGTATACTTGCCGGACCCGGGCCGTCTGAAAGGGCATTAAAACAGACAAAAATCGTCACGCCCGTGTAAAAGAGCCCTGCTGTTAGACAGAATGACTGTTGTTCAAAAAATCATTCAAATAAATAAACGTGAACAACAATTGTAGATCGTGGTGTGTAAAGGGCTCGTAGAGGGAGTGCGCGCCCTCTGTGATGTTATCAGTCCCCCCCCCCACCCGATGTAATCGGGGAAGGCTGACAGGTTGCCGTGGCAACAGGAAGCCATCTACAGGCGTCCTGTTTTGCTATTGCCTATGATCACTATAACAAGTGATAAGGCATTGCAGGACAGAAGTCCTGCAATGCCTTACCATAGCAATCATAGCTGCTATGGATCAGGTCTCCTTCAGGGACCTAAACAGAGTAAAAAAACAAAAAAAATGTGTAAAAAGAAAAAGCATTTTAATAAAATAAGCAAAAATAACCCTTTTTTGCTAATTTGCCCCTATTTATATAAAAAAATAAACAATTTTAAAAAAAACCCACATGTGTGGTATCATCATGTCCGTAATGACCTGTGCTATAATTTGAGCACACTAATTATCCTGTGCAGCCAAAACCGGAAAAAAAGACATAAAAAAAATGTGTATTTTGCTAATTTTACCTCCAAAAAAGTGCTATAAAAGCGATCAAAAAAGCTGTATGTATCCGAAAATGCTAAAAATAAAAACTAAAGCTCATGATGGAAAAAAAACAAGCTTTGACAGAGCTCCGACCATGGAAAAATAAAAAGTTATTCGCCTTTGAATGCAACAATGCAAAAATAATTATACTGTAATTTCCAAAAGAAAAGGGTTTTTATTGTGCAAAAAATGGAAAAACCTAAAAGAATTATAATGTTTTTGGTATTGTTGTAATCGTACCAATCTGCGGAAAACAATGTATTGTGTCATTTATGCTCTTGGATTGATGCTGTTAAAAAAAAACATTAAAAAACAATGGCAGAATTGATGTGTTTTCTCTCCCTGCTCTCAAAAAAATAATAAAAGTTTTACAATACATCATATGCAACCAAAAATGATGCCAATAAGAAATATAGTTCGCCACGCAAAAAACAAGATGTTATACGGCAGCGCTGGCGGACAAATAAAAAAGTTATGGCCCTTGAAAGTGGAAATGAAAATCCCCCAAAAATTGTTGCGTCCTTAAGCTCAAAATAAGCCATGTCCTTAAGGGGTTAAACACTACATAGGGACTGTGAACACCGAAGTGAGCAATTCTCATTTAAGGAGTCAATGATGAATCTGCCTGTCTAAACAGGCCGTATGAGTGCAAACAAGCTGATGATGACATCACCAGCTCGTTCGCTCGCACAAATGAGAATCATGCAGTGTAAAAAGACCCTTAGGCCTCATTCACACGAGCGTTATAACGCTATAAAATCAGAACCAACAGTTTCCTATTAATTCATTCAGACGAATGATTTTTTTGGCGCGCCAAAATATCGAATTGAAAATAATAGCACATCGGCGCATTATTTTAACGCCCAAAATTTCTTTCTGCGTCAAAAGATCAGTCTTGTCTCTATCTTTGGACTGCATAACGCAGAAGGCTCCATTGACTTCTACGGGAGTCTATGGAAGCCGTCAGAAAAAAAGAGGGATGAGCGCTGCTAAACACTGACAGGTGCCTCTAGTTCAGGCTTTTAAAAGTGATTACTAGTAGTTCTGCTGACTGGGGGATTTCACTTCATTATGCCGCAGCAAGCTATGTAAATGGACGGAAAAAGTCCCAAATAACAGCTGTAACTTGCTCATGGCGAATCTTTGTTCATGCAGTTTTTCAGCTCAGATGGTTGCAGTTTTATAACATGGCTAACTTAGCCGTGAAATAACACCCGTGTGAAAGATGCCTTATTTTGCCGCCTTTTCAAGGTGGAGTTGGTGCACAGACAGCAATACCAACCGATTAGCCCTGCTCTTCGTACAGTGGGTCTTCATCACTGGGGCAGATGTCTTCAACGGCATGGGCATCATTGGTCAGTGGTGATGCTATGTCACAGCTGTCTGGATATTTAAGGGGCGGTTGTGGGATGGGGATGTCTACAGGAAAACTCTCTGGATCCTTGGCTGTGAACCGCCCTCCCACCCTAATGGTTTAGGGTTCTGAATTGCGTTATTGGTTATTTCCTTCGTCACTAGTCCTTATTAGAAGGAGGGGTAAGTCCCTCACCTTGCGGTTGTAAAATATGTATCTGGTTGGTCCGGGCCTGTGGCTGAACCATTTTATTCTGAGTGATACGTTTAATTGATTATTTGTTGGGAGCATTCATTCGAGCTTCAATAAAGGGCCGTGGCCAACTCTACTTGGTTTCCACGTGTCTTCTTTTATTTATAGGTCCAACATAATATTAACCCTTTGCAATCCAATTTTGGATTCAGTGTTTCCTAGGGGGCTTTTTCTTTCTGCCATTATACAATGGCGCCATCTGCAGGCTAGAGCCAGTACTGCAGTATAGAACATGCTGGAGAGGCCCTCGACAACAGAGCGGCCAGTAAGAATACCCTGCCGGACGTCTTCCGACATCGGAGCTGTACAGCCTTCAATCAGAATGTCTTTAGACATCAAACAGTGGATTGGAAAGGGTTAATGTTAGTTGTGTATGATTTACAATCCCAGGACGTTTTCACAGATTTGTTTCTGATTCGGCATCGTGTGGCAGCCCGGATGATCCGTCCTCTGGTTGCCACATGCCGGTACATGGCAACTGGGCCCAGATCCAGACTACACCTCATTGTGGTACCTTTGTACCTTGCCAAAAACAGGGGTAACTACAAGAAATGCCCCTCGAGAGATCGAAGACGCTTCAGCGCACGCTCTGATTGGCCGCCATGTACATAAGACACAATGAGATGTGGCAGCTTCAATATGACGCCGTTCACCCGAGCCCTGGCCGTATCCTGACTATTCAGCAGAGGCCGCACTTGGCAGGTTATGTGAAGACTTTGTGATCGTGAAAAGATCTGGAACATTCCTGTTTCTTATTTTAAAATGCCAAAAATATTCAGGAAGATTGGCAGCTTCCCCCAGTGATATTATTCATGTTCACGCAGGAGACAGCGCCGTAACTGGGGGGGCTCTTATCGCCCAATCATCTTACTAGTAGGGAGGTACACGTCCTCTGTCTGTACACATGATATCATGAGGTTATGTCCTCGCTGCCGGACGGATGAAGACAAAGCAAAAGCCGTGCCTGAGAAAATGATGCAGGAGACAAATATAGAGAATGTGCACATCACGAGCGGCATACGTGACAAGGTGCAAAACCTCCTCCTAACGTCACTCAGTCATCGTCTTCTGTTATGAGTCCTAGTCAGATAAAGTTTAGTTATATCTGTTTCAGGGAAAGCTGGGTGATAACCAATATGGCTGCCATTACAGCTCCCCCAACCCTTCTATAACACTGACAGATTCACCATTCAGGGGGTTGGAGTAATACTGTGTGGGAGCTATAATGGTGATTATATTAGTTGTCTCTTAAAGTGACCCTAAGGTTCTGGACAAAGAAAGATGGCCACACCACCTCTCTAACTACCTGATGTATACTGTATATTAGTATGTGTCATTAGTCTAAGCTCAGAAGCAGTGTCGTGTCTCCTTAAGGAGAGCACCCAAAAAGTGTGTGGAGACACCTAGGGGGTGAGTGGATCAGGGAATGGCATAGGAGAGCACCTAGAAGGGGTGTGGGGACACTTAAAAGCTAAGTAAGGAGACTTATAAAGCAATGCTCCTCTGGGAAATTTATGCAAATAAGAAAGATGGAAAAATACCTTTACAGCGCCATCTATTGGATAGCAGCATTCCTTCATATAACCGTGACCTTATAACAAGTCATCAGTGACTAGGAATATGAAACCAAGCCAGAAACCATACAAAGACAAGCTATTTCGTGGCGCTTGCCCCTTATCTGTGTGCAGTAGGTCTCTGGCTTAGTCTGTGAGGGGCCTATGATGTGGGTCAGAAGTAGTGTCGTGTCTCCTTAAGGAGAGCACCCAAAAAGTGTACCACTAAGGTGTCTCCACACACTTTTTGGGTGCTCTCCTTAAGGAGACACAACACCGCTTCTGACCCACGTCATAGGCCCCTCACAGACTAAGGCTTCTTTCACACGAGTGCATATCAGCTGGCCGTGAAAACGTGATATGTGCTGTGATCTGATGCATTGGATTCCAATGCATCAGATCACATGGGCGTATTTGCGAGACATAAAAACACCCTTCCAAGGCAATATAGCACCGGGCGTTTTTACGTCGGGCCCAAAACATAGTTCTGGAACTATGTTTGGGCCAGAATACATCGGCCGCTGCCATGGGCTCCTATGGGAGCCCATGGCAGCGGCCGTAGGTGGGAGGGAGTTTAGCAGCATGGCTGCTAAACTCCCTCCCTCTATTCTCCTCCCCTTCCCCGTGCAGGCTTATCTATCTTCCTCCCTGCTCGTTTGGTGCAATGGGAGGGGGTGGAGCGTAGCTAAGCGCCGATTCGCCCCGCCCCCTCCCATTGATGGTTATGGACAAGGGGCAGGAAATAGGCAGAGCTAAGCACCTGCCCTCTCCCCGCCCGTTGTCTATAGCCATCAATGGGAGGAGGTGGGGCGGACTGGCGCTTAGCTACGCCCCCGTACCGTTCCCTCCCATTGCACAGACCGAGCAGGGAGGAAGACAGGTAAGCCTGTGGTGGAGAGGGAGGGGAAATGGGAGATGGACAGGTGAGGTCGGCGCATTTGCGCCGACATCACCAGGCCATATGACCAGGCGCGCAAACGTTTGATTTGTGTGCCCGTTCACCAGGTTTTCGTAGTATATATCGGCCAGTCGTGAAAACGCTTATGTGAAAAAAGCCTAAGCCAGAGACCTACTGCACACTGATGAGGGGCAAGCACCCCAAATTAGCCTGTCTGTGCATAGTTTCTGGCTTGGCTTTATGTTCCCAATCATTGATGACTTGTTATAAGGTCATTAGTCTAAGGGTGAAGTCACACGAACGTATATCGGCTCAGTTTTCACGCCGAGCCGATATACGTTGTCCTCGTGTGCAGAGGGGGGAAGATGGAAGAGCCAGGGCCAAGAACTGTGCTCCCGCCCCCTCTCTGCCTCCTCTCCGCCCCTCTGCACTATTTGCAATGAGAGGAGGCAGGACGGGGGCGGGGCTAAGGTCCAGGAATTAGCCCCGCCCCTGTCCCGCCTCTCCTCATTGCAAATAGTGCAGAGGGGCGGAGAGGAGGCAGAGAGGGGGCGGGAGCACAGTTCCTGGCCCTGGCTCTTCCATCCTCCCCCCTCTGTACACGAGGACAACGTATATCGGCTCGGCGTGAAAACCGAGCCGATATACGTTCGTGTGAATGCACCCTCAGACACGGATTGGGGAGGGTATTGTTTCTCCTTAAAGAGAACACCTAGAAGGTGGGTGAGGAGACTTATATATAAGGGCCTTGCATGATCCTCTGGGAGCCAATGTTATGCTCTTTATACAAGTGCCTTGGGTTGGGAAGGGGCTAACATTGGCTTGCAGGAATGCTGCCTTCCAATAGGTGGCACTGCAGAGGTATTCTTCCATCTTCCTTATTTGCATATTTCCCAGAAGAGCATGGATGGCCTTATAAGTCTCCTCGCACACCTTATAGGTGCTTTTCTGCACACTGATGAGGGGCAAACCCCCTCACCGAAACAGCTGTCTGTGTATGGATTCTGGCATAGTTTTCAATTCCCAATCATTGCTATAAGACTTGTATAAAGTGTCTGACATTGGCTTGCAGGAATGCTGCTGTCTGAGAGGCGGCGCTGCAGAGGTATTGGTCCATCTTTTTTAGTCTAAGACACTCCATGCTGCTCTGATAGCCCAGTGCTGTCCACACGAGCCGTGCTGGCCAGTAGGAGCAGCATGTAGTGTCTTAGACTAACAGCACATACCAGCACAAGCAGTGCAGCCTTCTTTGTTTGTCCAGGACTGGAGGGTTGCTTTAATAGCTGGGTGACAGTCCGTTGTTGGATGTCTACAAGCCGCTGTGCTCTTAGCTTCCCTTTAGTAACAGTTTTATATTCCAGTCATGATATATAGACACAAACACATCTGAATGCAATGTAGCGGTGTTTATCAGTAACTGGATATAGTTTATTTACTTTTCTCAAGCAGAGATCTTGAAAAGGGAGATGAAGTGAAACACAAAGGGAGGAATCTATTAAAACGATTGATGCCAAGTTTATGACATAGAAAATTATGATGCATGCCACCATTGTGCAGTAATTTGTGACTTTTTTGGCACTTATTCAAAGGTAGCAAGGATAGTGTGCGGGTTTAGTGGGAGTTGATGGAGCCTACCATAGACAGAGCTTTACTACAACTAAGGGCTTCAACAGACAAACATATGCGCTAATAAGCTTGCCACAATGGAGCGTATTTGTGCATGAACAAGGGTTGTACGCTCGATCACACCCTTCCGCTTGCTTTTTAACCTGCCATAGATTTTTTATTGCAGCTTTCTGCGTAAAATGCAGATAGATAGGGCAGGTCCTATCTTTGCACGTGCGCAGGATTTGTGTGCGAGAAACACGCTTATGGGAACCAACCTACTGAAATCAATGGGTTTGCTTCAATATGTTTTGCAGGTGTGAGTTTCACGCATGCAAAGACATGCGCAAACAGCTTTATCTTTATTAGCAGAAATTACAGCACAAATCAACGCCTGTTCTTAACAGACATAAATTTCAATTCCTGGACAGTCAAAGATGCATCAGATATATTAAGAGACGCATCTTAGTCCAATATGAACCTATGAACTGCCAGTCTACATATATCTCCCCTATGTCTTTTCAAAAAAATTTCTGAACTTAATTTACATAAAACTGGACACTGGCCCTTTAAGAACTAAAGTAATCTCAATTAATGAGTTTATTAATAATCTAAGATTTTTTTTCGTACTTTTCTCTCTCAGTTGCTATAAACTTAATGAACTCTTCACGTTTATATTCAACATAATCAAAAAGTGTTCTTTTCAGGATTATTTTTAGCTGAATTTATATAATTACTGGCAGATCTCTTGTAAGAGCTGCTCACAGTCCCAGAGATGAGATGTTCTCATTTATCTGTGCAAGGACACTAAAAATATAAACATGGATGCTTCTTCTACCAGCAGCGCTTGATCATCCCCGGCATTCCAGCATTCAATATTCTACCACATCCTTGCATTTTCTCTGCAGCTTCCACTATCTACCATATCCTCATGTTCTTTCTGCAGCCTTTATCATTTGTCATGTTCTTTCTGCAGTTTCCATCAGCCACACCATCATCGCATTCTCTTTGCAGTTTCCATCGTCCGCCATGTCCTTGCATTCTTTCTTCAGCTTCCAACACATTGTCCTTGCATTCTTTCTTCAACTTCCGTCACAATTAGAGATGAGCGAGCACCAAAATGCTCGGGTGCTCGTTACTCGAGACGAATTTTTCGCGATGCTCGAGGGTTCGTTTCGAGTAACGAACCCCATTGAAGTCAATGGGCGACTCGAGCATTTTTGTATATCGCCGATGCTCGCTAAGGTTTTCATTTGTGAAAATCGGGGCAATTCAAGAAAGTGATGGGAACAACACAGAAATGGATAGGGCAGGCGAGGGGCTACATGTTGGGCTGCATGTCAAGTTCCCAGGTCCCACTATTAAGCCACAATAACAGCAAGAGTGGGCCCCCCCCCCAACAACTTTAACATCTGAAAAGCCCTAATTAGCAATGCATACCTTAGCTAAGCACCACACTACCTCCAACAAAGCACAATCACTGCCTGCATGACACTCCGCTGCCACTTCTCCTGGGTTACATGCTGCCAATTCCCCCCCCCCCACGACCCAGTGTCCACAGCGCACACCAAACTGTCCCTGCGCAGCCTTCAGCTGCCCTCATGCCACGCCACCCTCATGTCTATTTATAAGTGCGTCTGCCACAGGAAAAGCAGGCACACACTGCAGAGGGTTCGCACGGCTAGGCAGCGACCCTCTTTAAAAGGGGCGGGGCGATAGCCCACAATGCTGTACAGAAGCAATGAGAAATCCAATCCTGTACCACCTCCATCTGGAGCTGCACACGGGGGCATAGCAATGGGGAACCTATGTGCCACACACTATTCATTCTGTCAAGGTGTCTGCACGCCCCAGTCAGACCGCGGTTTTTTATAAATAGTCATAGGCAGGTACAACTCCGCAATGGGAATTCCGTGTGCACCCACAGCATGGGTGGCTCCCTAGAACCCACCGGCGGTACATAAATATATCCCATTGCATTGCCCATCACAGCTGAGGTAGTAATGTCATGTTTAATGCAGGTGGGCTTCGGCCCACACTGCATGCCCCAGTCAGACTGGGGTTCTTTACAAGTGGAAACAGATGCATTTACAACTCCCTGTGGACCCACAGCATGGGTGGGTGCCAGGAAGCCACCGGCGGTACATAAATATATCCCATTGCATTGCTCAACACAGCTGAGGTAGTAATGTAATGCTTAATGCAGGTGGGCTTTGGCCCACACTGCATGCCCCAGTCAGACTGGGGTTCTTTAGAAGTGGAAACAGATGCATTTACAACTCCCTGTGGACCCACAGCATGGGTGGCTCCCTGGAACCCACCGGCGGTACATAAATATATCCCATTGCAGTGCCCATCACAGCTGAGGTAGTAATGTCATGTTTAATGCAGGTGGGCTTCGGCCCACACTGCATGCCCCAGTAAGACTGGGGTTCTTTAGAAGTGGAAACAGATGCATTTACAACTCCCTGTGGACCCACAGCATGGGTGGCTCCCTGGAACCCACCGGCGGTACATAAATATATCCCATTGCAGTGCCCATCACAGCTGAGGTAGTAATGTCATGTTTAATGCAGGTGGGCTTCGGCCCACATTGCATGCCCCAGTCAGACTGGGGTTCTTTAGAAGTGGAAACAGATGCATTTACAACTCCCTGTGGACCCACAGCATGGGTGGGTGCCAGGAAGCCACCGGCGGTACATAAATATATCCCATTGCATTGCCCAACACAGCTGAGGTAGTAATGTGATGTTTAATGCAGGTGGGCTTCGGCCCACACTGCATGCCCCAGTCAGACTGGGGTTCTTTAGAAGTGGACACAGATGCATTTACAACTCCCTGTGGACCCACAGCATGGGTGGGTGCCAGGAAGCCACCGGCGGTACATAAATATATCCCATTGCATTGCCCAACACAGCTGAGGTAGTAATGTCATGTTTAATGCAGGTGGGCTTTGGCCCACACTGCATGCCCCAGTCAGACTGGGGTTCTTTAGAAGTCGAAACAGATGCATTTACAACTCCCTGTGGACCCACAGCATGGGTGGGTGCCAGGAAGCCACCGGCGGTACATACATATATCCCATTGCATTGCCCAGCACAGCTGAGGTAGTAATGTTATGTTTAATGCAGGTGGGCTTCGGCCCACACTGCATGCCCCAGTTAGACTGGGGTTCTTTAGAAGTGGAAACAGATGCATTTACAACTCCCTGTGGACCCACAGCATGGGTGGCTCCCTGGAACCCACTGGCGGTACATAAATATATCCCATTGCAGTGCCCATCACAGCTGAGGTAGTAATGTCATGTTTAATGCAGGTGGGCTTCGGCCCACACTGCATGCCCCAGTCAGACTGGGGTTCTTTAGAAGTGGAAACAGATGCATTTACAACTCCCTGTGGACCCACAGCATGGGTGGGTGCCAGGAAGCCACCGGCGGTACATAAATATATTCCATTGCATTGCCCAACACAGCTGAGGTAGTAATGTGATGTTTAATGCAGGTGGGCTTCGGCCCACACTGCATGCCCCAGTCAGACTGGGGTTCTTTAGAAGTGGAAACCGATGCATTTACAACTCCCTGTGGACCCACAGCATGGGTGGCTCCCTGGAACCTACCGGCGGTACATAAAAATATCCCATTGCATTGCCCAACACAGCGGATGTAACGTCAGCTGTAATGCAGGTGGGCTAAAAATTCATTTGATTACACTGTAGGCGAGGGCCCACAAAAATTGCTGTATCAACAGTACTAATGTACATCCGAAAAATTGGCCATGGCCAACCAAGAGGGCAGGTGAAACCCATTAATCGCTTTGGTTAATGTGGCTTAAGTGGTAACTAGGCCAGGAGGCAGCCCAGTTAAAATAAAAATTGGTGGAGGTGAAAGTTTCAACGCTTTAATGAGCATTGAAACGTATAAAAATTGTTTAGAAAAATTATATGACTGAGCCTTGTGGGCCTAAGAAAAATTGCCCGTTCGGCGTGATTATGTGAGGTTTCAGGAGGAGGAGCAGGAGGAGGAGGAGGAATATTATACACAGATTGATGAAGCGAAAAGGTCCCCGTTTTTGATGGGGATACAGAACGATGCTTCCATCCGCGGGTGCAGCCTACGTATTGCTTAGGTATCGCTGCTGTCCGCTGGTGGAGAACAGAAGTCTGGGGAAATCCAGGCTTTGTTCATCTTGATGAGTGTTAGCCTGTCGGCACTGTCGGTTGACAGGCGGGTACGCTTATCTGTGATGATTCCCCCAGCCGCACTAAACACCCTCTCTGACAAGACGCTAGCCGCAGGACAAGCAAGCACCTCCAGGGCATACAGTGCGAGTTCAGGCCACGTGTCCAGCTTCAACACCCAGTAGTTGTAGGGGGCAGAGGGGTCACGGAGGACGGTCGTGCGATCGGCTACGTACTCCCTCACCATCCTTTACAGTGCTCCCGCCGACTCAGCCTTGACTGGGGAGCGGTGACACAGTCTTGCTGGGGAGCCATAAAGCTGTCAAGGGCCTTAAAGTGTGTTGGCCTGCCTGAGCTGTACATGCTGCCTGATCTCCGCGCCTTCCCTGCTACCTGGCCCTCGGAACTGCGCCTTCGGCCACTAGCGCTGTCGTATGGGAATTTTACCATCAGTTTGTCCACCAGGGTCCTGTGGTATAGCAACACTCTCGAACCCCTTTCCTCTTCGGGTATGAGAGTGGAAAGGTTCTCCTTATACCGTGGGTCGAGCAGTGTGTACACCCAGTAATCCGTAGTGGCCAGAATGCGTGTAACGCGAGGGTCACGAGAAAGGCATCCTAACATGAAGTCAGCCATGTGTGCCAGGGTACCTGTACGCAACACATGGCTGTCCTCACTAGGAAGATCACTTTCAGGTTCCTCCTCCTCCTCCTCAGGCCATACACGCTGAAAGGATGACAGGCCAGCAGCATGTGTACCCTCACCAGTGGGCCAAGCTGTGTCTTCCCCCTCCTCATCATCTTCCTCCTCCTCCTCACCGCGCTGAGATATAGACAGGAGGGTGCTCTGACTATCCAGCGACATACTGTCTTCTCCCGGCTCTGTTTCCGAGTGCAAAGCGTCTGCCTTTATGGTTTGCAGGGAACTTCTCAAGAGGCATAAAAGAGGAATGGTGACGCTAATGATTGCAGCATCGCCGCTCACCACCTGGGTAGACTCCTCAAAGTTTCGAAGGACCTGGCAGATGTCTGCCAACCAGGCCCACTCTTCTGAAAATAATTGAGGAGGCTGACTCCCACTGTGCCGCCCATGTTGGAGTTGATATTCCACTATAGCTCTACGCTGCTCATAGAGCCTGGCCAACATGTGGAGTCGGTGCACTGGTAGATTAAACCGATATTGCAGGGTGCGCAGGGTGGCAGCGTCCGTGTGGGACTTGCGGAAATGTGCGCAGAGCCGACGTACCTTTCCGAGCAGGTCTGACAAGCGTGGGTAGCTTTTCAGAAAGCGCTGAACCACCAAATTAAAGACGTGGGCCAGGCATGGCACGTGCGTGAGGCTGCCGAGCTGCAGAGCCGCCACCAGGTTACGGCCGTTGTCACACACGACCATGCCCGGTTGGAGGCTCAGCAGCACAAGCCAGCGGTCGGTCTGCTCTGTCAGACCCTGCAGCAGTTCGTGGGCCGTGTGACTCCTATCTCCTAAGCTGAGTAGTTTCAGCACGGCCTGCTGACGCTTGCCCACCGCTGTACTGCCACGACGCGCGACACCAACTGCTGGCGTCGTGCTGCTGCTGCTGACACATCTTGATTGCGAGACAGAGGTTGCGTTGGAGGAAGAGGAGGAGGAGGAGGGTGCTTTAGTGGAGGAAGCATATACCGCCACAGATACCACCACCGAGCTGGGGCCCGCAATTCTGGGGGTGGGAAGGACGTGAGCGGTCCCAGGCTCTGACTCTGTCCCAGCCTCCACTAAATTCACCCAATGTGCCGTCAGGGAGATATAGTGGCCCTGCCCGCCTGTGGTTGTCCACGTGTTCGTTGTTAAGTGGACCTTGGCAGTAACCGCGTTGGTGAGGGCACGTACAATGTTGCGGTAGACGTGGTCGTGCAGGGCTGGGACGGCACATCGGGAAAAATAGTGGCGACTGGGAACTGAGTATCGCGGGGCCGCCGCCAAATCATACTTTTGAAGGACTCCGTTTCCACAACCCTATACGGCAGCATCTCCAGGCTGATAAATTTGGCTACATGCACGTTTAACGCTTGAGCGTGCGGGTGCGTGGCAGCGTACTTGCGCTTGCGCTCAAACACTTGCGCTAGCGACGGCTGGACGTTGCGCTGAGAGACATTGGTGGATGGGGCCAAGGACAGCGGAGGTGAGGGTGTGGGTGCAGGCCAGGAGACGGTAGTGCCTGTGTCCTCAGAGCGGGGTTGGATCTCAGTGGCAGGTTGGGGCACAGGGGGAGAGGCAGTGGTGCAAACCGGAGGCGGTGAACGGCCTTCGTCCCACCTTGTGGGGTGCTTGGCCATCATATGTCTGCGCATGCTGGTGGTGGTGAGGCTGGTGGGGGTGGCTCCCCGGCTGATCTTGGCGCGACAAAGGTTGCACACCACTGTTCGTCGGTCGTCTGCACTCTCAGTGAAAAACTGCCAGACCTTTGAGCACCTCGGCCTCTGCAGGGTGGCATGGCGCGAGGGGGCGCTTTGGGAAACACTTGGTGGATTATTCGGTCTGGCCCTGCCTCTACCCCTGGACACCGCACTGCCTCTTGCAACCTGCCCTGCTGCTGCCCTTGCCTCCCCCTCTGAAGACCTGTCCTCAGTAGGCGTAGCAAACCAGGTGGGGTCAGTCACCTCATCGTCCTGCTGCTCTTCCTCAGAATCCTCTGTGCGCTCCTCCCTCGGACTTAATGCCCTTACTACTACCTCACCGATGGACAACTGTGTCTCATCGTCATCGGCCTCCTCACCCCCTGAAAGGTCTTGAGACAGTTGCCGGAAGTCCCCAGCCTCATCCCCCGGACCCCGGGAACTTTCCAATGGTTGGGCATCAGTGACGATAAACTCCTCTGGTGGGAGAGGAACCACTGCTGCACAATCTGAGCAGGGGCCCGAGAACAGTTCCTGGGAGTCTGCCCGCTCCTGAGCATGTGTCATTGTAGTGGAGTGAGGAGGCTGGGAGGAAGGAGGAGCAGCAGACAGAGGATTCGGATTTGTAGCAGTGGACGGCGCAGAACTGTGGGTGGACGATAGGTTGCTGGAAGCACTTTCTGCCATCCACGACAGGACCTGCTCACACTGCTCATTTTCTAATAAAGGTCTACCGCGTGGACCCATTAAATGTGCTATGAATGTGGGGACGCCAGAAACGTGCCTCTCTCCTAATCCCGCAGCAGTCGGCTGCGATACACCTGGATCAGGAGCTCGGCCTGTGCCCACACCCGGACTAGGGCCTCCGCGTCCTCGGCCACGCCCACGTCCTCTAGGCCTTCCCCTACCCCTCAGCATGCTGTATTACCAGGAATGCAGAAACACAACACTGTAATTAAATGTGCCGCTTATTGGCCTGTGGTTGGAGGCTGAGTTCGCTTACGGAACGACAGGAAATAATTTGGCGCAAGCCTGCTGTAACACTTAGCTGCCTGCGTATTTATTTTGAGAAATAGTACCCCCAGCAGACACGGACCCAGAACACTGAGCAGAGTGACAGGCAGGCCAAATAGATTTTTTCCAAATATTTTTTTCAAAAGGACCACTGCGTATATTCAATCTATAATATATTTCTTCTGGCCCTGCCTACACAATTCTGTCCCTGGACTGTGTGATGGAACTGCAGTGTTGCACTGTTATTAAGTGCAACAGAGCGGTGATTTCAGAGCCAGGAAATAATTTGGCGCAAGCCTGCTGTAACACTTAGCTGCCTGCGTATTTATTTTGAGAAATAGTACCCCCAGCAGACACGGACCCAGAACACTGAGCAGAGTGACAGGCAGGCCAAATAGATTTTTTTTAAATCTTTTTTTCAAAAGGACCACTGCGTATATTCAATCTAATATGTCTTCTGGCCCTGCCTACACAATTCTATCCCTGGAGTATTACTGCAGGGCGCAATGCTCTGCACGGCCGATATACCAAAAAAAAAAAAAGTGCAACACTGCTAAAAGCAGCCTCCACAGTACTGCACACGGTTAGATGTGGCCCTAAGAAGGACCGTTGGGGTTCTTGAAGCCTACACTAACTCCTAACACTCTCCCTGCCTAACCACCACTTCTGTCCCTGGACTATTACTGCAGGGCGCAATGCTCTGCACGGCCGATATAGCAAAAAAAAAAAAATGTGCAACACTGCTAACAGCAGCCTCCACAGTACTGCACACGGTTAGATGTGGCCCTAAGAAGGACCGTTGGGGTTCTTGAAGCCTACACTAACTCCTAACACTCTCCCTACAGCAGCTCCAACACGATACCACTGTCCCTCAGCTAAGTCACAACGCATCTGAGGCGAGCCACGGGAGGGGCCGATTTTTATACTCGGGTGACACCTGATCTCCCCAGCCACTCACTGCAGGGGGGTGGTATAGGGCTTGAACGTCGCAGGGGGAAGTTGTAATGCCTTCCCTGTCTTTCAATTGGCCAGAAAAGCGCGCTAACGTCTCAGAGAGGAAAGTGAAAGTAACTCGAACATCGCGTGGTACTCGTTACGAGTAACGAGCATCTCGAACACGCTAATACTCGAACGAGTATCAAGCTCGGACGAGTACGTTCGCTCATCTCTAGTCACGATGACTTCGCTTTCTTTCTTCAACTTCCATCACCATGTCCTTGCATTCTTTTTGCAGCTTCCATTGTCTGCCAACTTCTTCAACCTGTCCTCTTGCTGTCTCTACAGTCTCAATTATTCGTCATGTCCTATCATTCTCCCTGAAGCTTCCATCATCTGCCATGTTCTCATGTTTTCTCTGCGGCTTCCATCATCCACCACATCCTTGCCTTCTCTCTGCAGCTTTCATCATCTGCCACTTGCTCATATTATCTCTGTAGCTTTTATCATCCTCATATTATCTATGCAGCTTCCAAAATATACCACGTCCGCATGTTCTCTCTACAATTTACATCATCTGCCGCATCCTCTCTTCAGCATCCACCATATCCTCATGTTCCCTCAGCAGCCTTCATCATTCATCATATTTTGCAACTTCTATCAGCCACCATATCCTTATGTTCTCTCTGCAGCTCCCCTCAACCACAACATTAATTCTGCAGTGCCCATCATCTATCACGTCCTCACGTTCTCTCTACAGCTTCCATCATCCGCCATACCCTCCCACTCCCTCTGTAGCTACCATCATCTGTCATGTCCTCATATTCTCTGTGCAGCTTCCATCATCCATGTTCTCTCAGCAGCTTTCAACCTTCACCACGTTCTCACATTCTCTCTACAGCTTCCATAATCGGTCACGTACTCCCTTTCTCTCTGTTTCTACCATCATCTGCCATGTCCTCATGTTCTCCCTGCAGCTTTCATCATCCACCATACTCCCTCTACAACTTTCATCCTCCACCACGTCCACACATTCTCTCTACATCTTCTATAGCACTGCCCAAAGATGATTTTGTTTCGGGCTCAAAATTAGCGTATTCTTATGTATTTCCATCTGCTGAATTCAAAAATCACCATAAAAATGACCAATTAGCTCTTACTTTGGAGATACAGTGACATGTTATTTTTTAGAGTTTACATTTTTATTTTGTGGGAATTTTTTTTTTTTTGGGGGGGGGAGGAGTTGTCACACCTCTCAACTGACATAACACAACATTCTCCATATGTTTGTAGGTTATAAACATAATAAATGTTGCTATGACTGAGTTTAATGTTGTTTTGTTTTACTTTTTTCAGAATTTCTGGTTTTGGAGTGCTTTTCAACTGTAAAATCAAAATGCCACAAAAAATGTATAAATTTAGTGAATAATTTTTGTTACATTTGTGGTGAAAATAACATTTTCGTCACAGAAACACAATTTGGTGCCTCTTGTGAAGACCGCCTATCATCATTATTTTGGTATGAAGGTAAGGGACCAGGTTAAGTCATGGGCTCCACATATATGTTGCAACTCTTGTTCGGTTATGCTACGAGAATGGTTGAAAAATAAAAAAACTATCTATGGCTTTTGCTGTGCCTATGGTTTGGCAGGAGCCTACAAACCATACAGATGACTGCTATTTCTGCTTGACTCCACCTATAAAGGCAGGATTGTCGATGAAGAAAACAGAAACAGTTCAATACCCAAATGTTCCATCTGCTATTCGCCCTATTCCACATTCAGATCGTTTACCAGTTCCTACTCCACCCCGACATTATGAGCTTGAAGTAGAAAATGAAGAAAGTGTGGAAAAAGAAGAACCCAACAAGCCTCCCACATCCCATGACCCTGACTTTGAGGTGAAAGATGATACACCGCACAGACTGAGTCAAGTGGAATTCAGTGATCTCATTCGAGATCTTGACTTGTCAAAGGAGAAGGCGGAACTTCTAGGGTCAAGACTACAGCAATGAAATATTCTCCAACATAATGTCGGGGTCTCACAGTACAGAGAACGTCAGAGGGATCTGCTTCCTTTTTTTGAGAAGAAAAACAATCTGGTCGTTTGCTGCGACGTTAATGGCTTGATGAAATGTTTGAATTTGAACCATGATCCAACTGAATGGGGGCTATTCATAGACTCCTCCGAACTTAGTTTGAAAGCTGTATTACTTCACAACGGCAACCGTCTTCCTTCTATTCCTGTTGGTCATGCAGTTCACATGAAGAAGACTTATGCAAACATCACAGCCCTCCTCAACTCAATCAAATATGCTGAGCACAAGTGGAAAACCTGTTGCGATCTAAAAGTCATCGCTGTACTCTTAGGGATGCATATGGTGTACACTAAATACTGTTGCTTCTTATATATGTGGGACAGTAGGGATAGGAAATCACATTACATTCAAGCGGACTGGCCTGCAAGAAATCTTGACTCTACCAAGAAAGATGTTGTTGCCGAGCCTCTTGTGGACCCAAAAGATGTTCTTCTTCCACTCCTTCATATAAAGCTGGGTTTAATGAAAAATGCTGTCAGATGTATGAGCCAGGAAGGACAGGCATTTAAGTACTTAAAGGGGTTGTCCCGCGCCGAAACGGGTTTTTTTTTTTTCAACCCCCCCCCCCCCCCCCGTTCGGCGCGAGACAACCCCGATGCAGGGACCTAAAGAAAGCTTACCGGAGCGCTTACCTGAATCCCCGCGCTCCGGTGACTTCTATACTTACCGGTGAAGATGGCCGCCGGGATCCTCTTCCTCCGTGGACCGCAGCTCTTCTGTGCAGTCCATTGCCGATTCCAGCCTCCTGATTGGCTGGAATCAGCACGTGACGGGGCGGAGCTACACGGAGCCGGCATCCTGCACGAGAGGCTCCATTGAAGAAAGCAGAAGACCCGGACTGCGCAAGCGCGGCTAATTTGGCCATCAGAGGCCGAAAATTAGTCCGAAACCATGGAGACGAGGACGCCAGCAACGGAGCAGGTAAGTATAAAACTTTTTATAACTTCTGTATGGCTCATAATTAATGCACAATGTATATTACAAAGTGCATTAATATGGCCATACAGAAGTGTATAGACCCACTTGCTGCCGCGGGACAACCCCTTTAAAAGACGAATGTCCTAGATTGAGTGATGCCAAGGTTAAGGAAGGTATTTTTGTTGGGCCACAAATTCGACAACTAGTAAAAGATCCTGCGTTTGACTAAGTTTTGGAGGGAAAAGAAAATGAAGTTTGGCAAGCCTTAAAGGGAGTTATTCATGGATTCTTAGGCAACAAAACAGATGATAACTACACTCAGTTGGTGACAGTACTTCTGGAAAAATGCCATCAACTCTGATGCAACATGTCCCCTAAAATCCATTTTCTCCACTCCCACCTAGACTTTTTCCCTCCTAGTTGTGGAGCTGTCAGTGATGAACACGGAGAAAGCTTCCAACAGGATATTTATGTAAGGAAACAAAGATATTAGGGCCGTTGGAATGAAGCAATGCTTGCAGATTACTGCTGGTCTGTGTGTAGGGATGCTCCAGAACTCACTTACCAGAGGCAAGCCAAAAGAAAACGATCTCATGAAGTCACCACATGATTCTCTTCACCACTACCTGCAGGGAATTCTTCCATCAATATAAAACTCTTAGAATGTAACTGTCATTAAAAAAAAATCCAATGCACTTTCAATGTTGTTAGTAGAGATGAGCGAGTATACTTGCTAAAGGCAATTGCTTGAGCGAGCATTGCCTTTAGCGAGTATCTCCCCCGCTCAAGACCGAAGGTTCGGATGCGGGCGCGGGGGAGCGGTGAGTAGCGGCAGTCAGCAGGAGGGAGCGGGGGTAGAGAGGGAGAGAGAGATCTCCCCTCCGTTCCACTCCTCTCTCCCCCGCAGCTCCGTGCCCGCTGCCGGCACCCGAACCTTCCGTCTCGAGCGGAGGAGATACTCGCTAAAGGCAATGCTCACTCGAGCAATTGCCTTTAGCAAGTATACTCGCTCATCTATAGTTGCTAGCATATGTAAATAAAATGTGTCATTTTCTCTTAATCCATTAAAATAAGATTCTTCCACCTATTGTAAATCACAGAAACTAGAGCTAATAAATTTTTTTCTTTCTCATATTCGTTTTTCTCACCCCAAAATTAGTAAGATTTGACTCATGAAGTTAAAGGAGATGTCTCGAGGAAGCAGTGATTTTTTTTTTTTGCCCAGTCCCCCTAATTAAACATACATTACTAATTACCCCTGTAAATGACTTTCCTAGCTGGTTTGTACTTACCGTTCCAGCGTTTCAGCAACTTATAAAAGTTTCCCCAAGATGGCCGCCGGCTCTTTCCCCGTCGCTCGCTGCAGCCCGACGTGCGCGCTCCCGAGACGCTGCCAGCTGTGTCTCCATGGCAACCGGACGCCCCGCAGCCGCCGACCAGACGCCCCGCAGCCGCCGACCAGACGCCCCGCAGCCGCCAACCAGACGCCCCGCAGCCGCCGACCAGTCACCCACCGCCAGGCAGCAGGTAACCGGCGCTAGCCCCCGGCTCCCCAGCGCTACGCTCCCGGCTCCCCAGCGCTAGACCCTCAGCCCAGGTGAAGGCCCTGGAGCCCAGCGCTAGGTTCCGGAGCCCAGCGCTAGGTTCCGGAGCCCAGGTGAAGGCCCCGGAGCCCAGCGCTGGGCTCCGGGGCCTTCACCTGTCAGTGAACATCACCCCCGACCCATCACTTACCCCCCTGGCCCAGCGCTAGTTCCCCCGGCCTAGCGACAGCCCCCCCCCCCCGGCCTAGCGACAGCCCCCCCCATCGCAGCGACAGCCCCCCCCGGCCTAGCGACAGCAGCGACAGCCCTCCCCCCCCCCGGCGCAGCGGCAGCCCCCCCCGGCCCATCACTTACCTGGACGGCAGGACAGCTGGACAACAGGACAGCTGGACGGCAGGACAGCTGGGCGGCTTCTCCGGACAGCTGGGCGGCTCTGCACCTTCCTCTAACAGAGGAAGGTACAGAATGGCCGCTCCAGCGCGCTCCCGAGCAGTGACAGCTCATCTGCGCATGCGCAGAAGAGCTGTAGCGGGGAGCACACTGAAGCGGCTCGTGCTGAAAGGAGAAGACCGGACTGCGCAAGCGCGTCTAAAAAAGCAAGCTGCCAGCGAATTTAGACGGAACCATGGAGACGAGGACGCTAGCAACGGAGCAGGTAAGTGGAATAACTTCTGTATGGCTCATATTTAATGCACGATGTATATTACAAAGTGCATTAATATGGCCATACAGAAGTGTATAACCCCACTTGGTTTCGCGAGACCACCCCTTTAAGGAAACATTCCCAAATATTTTTTTTGTTGGCCAGTGTAATCGGCCACGTTCTCCCGCTCTCTCTGCAGTTTCCATCATCTGCCAGTTACAATTGATTTTTGTTTATTTTTTCTTTACAGTTGAAACATATAAAACAAATGATGTGAATCAGATGAGAAGCTCTCGGGGTTTGCGACATCCAGCAGTTGTCTACAGACGGTGCTCATTCCACTAAATCATCTATTTTTCGGTACCTTCATTTCCGTTATTTTATGCGTCAAGCAAAAAGAAATCGTTCAGCTCCTGAGTATGGCGGAGAGAACAGAGAAGCCTCAGCAGTTGTCAAATCACACAGAAACTGTTGTGAGGATAAAACAGAATTTAATACAAAGAAAACTGTTGATCCTTGTTATGTACAAGAGGGAATAAAAATGTGGTCTGGAAAATCTAAGGAAGGTGGCAGCAGAGAAAACAGACAGAAAGATAAATAAAGCAACTGGTAAAAAAAAAACATCGACCCATAATGAGGCCTGTCCTACTTACTACGCTTACTTTATAGGGCTTTGCAAAAGTAGTCACACCCCTCTCTTGTAATGCCATATTGTCACAAGAAATAGTTCATGATTAGGGATGAGCGAGCGTACTCGCTAAAGCACTACTCGCTCGAGTAATGTGCTTTAGCCGAGTATCTCCCTGCTCGTCCCTGAAGATTCGGGGGCTGGCGCGGGGCGGGGAGCTGCGGGGGAGAGCGGGGAGGAACGGAGGGGAGATCTCTCTCTCCTTCTCTCCCACCCGCTCTCCCCTGCTCGCCGCCGTGACTCACCTGTCAGTCGCGGCGGCTCCCGAATCTTCAGGGACGAGCAGGGAGATACTCGGCTAAGGCACATTACTCGAGCGAGTAGTGCTTTAGCGAGTGTACTCGCTCATCCCTATTCATGATCATTCTACTTTATAAACGTTTTTGCAGAAATTTTTTTAGCAGATATCAGCATTAACCCTTTCCAATCCACTGTCTGACGTCTAAAGACGATTTAGGGCTCTACAGCTCCGATGTTGGTGGACGTCCGTCGGGGTTCTCTTACTGTATATTGCCAGCCTCTCTGCTGTCGGAGTCTATCCAATGTGTCACCTCATGCAGTACTGGCTTACTTCAGCATATAACGCCATTGTATAACAGCAGGAAAAGAGTAAGCCCCCTAGGAAAACCAGGATACAAATTGGATTGGAAAGGGTTAAGTTTAAAGGGGCACTCACTTTATACCTAGTTCATTTTTTGTATATTTAGATCAGTAAATGATACTCAGCGCCACTATTCATTATATCCAGGTAGAATGATTCCACTCTGAGGCTTTTTACCAGTACCGCCTACGCTCTCCCCATTTTGTGACTAAATCCCCCAAAAGAAATTGGCTGAATGGTCCATTACCATAAATAAATGTTGTCGACACAGCGAGGGTGAGCGCGATGCCTGGAACTTGCGATCACCGAGGTAATGAGAAGGATATAGATTTCATATCCCCATAATTTATTGCTCGCTTGTGAAGTAGTTACCAAGAAGGAAGGCGCCGCTTCTCATCACAAAACAAGTAGTGCTTGTCCTTGGATGTTAAAAACAATTCAAATCATTCGTTCCTCTCTCAGGCTGAGACATGAGGGTCTGCGGTCCTTCCTCCATGGGTTTCCTTGCAATTGAAAGAGGTACCAGTACAGGGCGCTCTACATGGTTATTTATGTAGCAATGAACTGTATCTGCACCTCTTAAAGAAAAACCCCTTATGTGAGTGTCATAGGAATGAGAAGAGGAACTACCGTAACTTCCACTCACACAGCAGATACTGTAGGAATTGGAGAGTCAAAGTGTGGGATAGTGTTGTATAGCTACAGATTGGGAAGGAGTAGATATTTTAGAAGTACAGGCAATAGTAAATATACTACCAGCACTACAATATACTCCGAGATACATTTATTGCTGGTGCGGTGCCAGAATTCTGGTGTGAAGTTGCGTCTTTTTTGTGAAAACCAGTTGAGACAAATTTGCTATTGATTTGCATAGAAAAGAACAGACGTCACACCCTTCTCTCCCCTTTTCAAGAGTGTCCATAAAAGTGGGCATAGCTTGTTACTTGAAAAGGATTCATAAACATTTATGACATCAAACTTTTTAATGCCTGGTTTAGACACAATGATTATCGCTCAAAAGATGTATTTTGAGCTATTTTTGAGCGATAATCGTTGTGTGCATTTACAGGGCAAGGTGATCCCTCAAACAGCAGTTTGATTGACAGTTTTGAATGATCACTTTGCGCTCTGAGCGGGGTATGCTGAAGACAAGCAGGGCCACTTGTCTTCTGCATCCAGCTGTTCTCTTTTCAGAGTGCTCAGCTGGTGAACAGCTGAGCACTCCGAGTGGGGTATGCAGAGCGCTCAACTGGTATACAGCTGAGTGCTCCGAGTGGGGTATGCAGAAGACAAGCAGGGCCACTTGTCTTCTGCATCCAGCTATTCTCTTCTCAGAGCGCTCAGCTGTTATAAGGCTGAGCACTCCAAGCGGGGTATGCAGAACACAGGTGGACCACTGTATTCCTCATACCCCAGCTGTGTTCACACAGCAGGATACCAGCTGATACAATAGTATCAGCGGTATCCGGCTGAGAACTCAGCACGCGGCACAGATAAGGCTGATTAGCAACTCTTTAACGAAAACTGCACAATGTCAGTGCAGTTAGACCCAATGATTCCCACTCAAAAATAGGCTTTGAGTGATTTTTGAGCGAGAATCGTTATGTCTAAATCAGCCTTCTAAGAAGTCACAATATTTGTTGAAATCCCGCTCCAGTAGCTGCGTGCTGTACAAAGTGACTCCACAGCTCTAGACATATGCAGGTGTAGTCACTGTGTATATACATTACTTATTCTGTACTGATCCTGAGTTACAGCTTGTATTATACTCCAGAGCTGCACTCACTATTTTGCTGGTGGAGTCACTGTGCACATATATTACTTAGGCTGCATTCACACGGACGTCATGTTATGAACGCAAGAAAATCACAGCAACATCGCATCAGTGGTCCGTGCGATATCGCTACACTTTCTTGCGGCAATAAAGCGATTTTGTGTCACTACAGAGCCGCACGTGGTGCTACATAGTCACACGACTTTGTAGCACCACGTGCGAGGATTTTTGGGGAGGCTTGAAATATAAACCCTAGCTGCAGTAAAAAACAAAACAAAAACATAACCTAAGAGGCTCCGTCATCTCCGGCGCGTCTTCTCCCCTTAAGTTCCCCGACACTTGCTTGTAGTTTTCTGCCAGCCCTTCCTGGATTGGAGGATCAAAATCTCCACCTCTAGGAAGTGCTGGCTGTGATTGGCTGAGCCATAGCACTCATAAACTAATCAGAGCCAGTGCTTGATAAACCAATCACAGCCATGCATTGAATGGCTGTGATTAGATCATCGAGCGCTGGCTCTGATTGGCTGAGGCACAGCGCTCATGAACCAGTCACACCCAGCCCTTCCGGGAGGCGGGGATTTTAATCCTCCAATCCAGGAAGGGCTGGCAGAAGACTAGAGACAGGTGCTGGAGGTGAAGAGGAGATGCACCCCGGAGATGACAGCGTCTCTTAGCTGATGTGTTAATATTTTTAGTTTTTTTACTGCAGCTGAGCTTAGTTTAAAGGGGTTGTCCCGCGCCGAAACGGGTTTTTTTTTTTTCCAACCCCCCCCCCCCCCCCCCGTTCGGCGCGAGACAACCCCGATGCAGGGACCTAAAGAAAGCTTACCGGAGCGCTTACCTTAATCCCCGCGCTCCGGTGACTTCTATACTTACCGGTGAAGATGGCCGCCGGGATCCTCTTCCTCCGTGGACCGCAGCTCTTCTGTGCGGTCCATTGCCGATTCCAGCCTCCTGATTGGCTGGAATCGGCACGTGACGGGGCGGAGCTACACAGAGCTACACGGAGCCCCATAGAGAACAGGAGAAGACCTGGACTGCGCAAGTGCGGCTAATTTGGCCATCGGAGGGCGAAAATTAGTCGGCTCCATGGGAACGAGGACGCTAGCAACGGAGCAGGTAAGTATAAAACTTTTTATAACTTCTGTATGGCTCATAATTAATGCACAATGTACATTACAAAGTGCATTATTATGGCCATACAGAAGTGTATAGACCCACTTGCTGCCGCGGGACAACCCCTTTAAGGTTTTACAGTAGGATTTACTATTGTAAAAGTTGCATCGCACCGAACAAAAAATGTGTTATCGTGCGATGCGATACAACAGAAAGGAAGGATCCATAGAGAAACATGGGCTACAAAAAAAACGCAAATCGCAGCTGTATAGAGCATGCCAAGATTTTGTAGTCTCGCAATGTTGCAGGCTACAAAACATCACTCATGTGGAAGAACCCATAGGAAAGCATGGGCTCTACATACATGCGATTTGTAGCACTGTTGCATCGTGACAAAATCGCGCGATAAAGTCGCTCATTTGGATGCGATCTATCCTATACTAATCCTGAGTTACATCATATCTTATACTCCAGGGCTGCAGTCAATATTCTGCAGCTTCAGAGCTGAAATCTCTTAGCCCTACTGCTTGGTCAGTGCCTGCACAGGCTGTGGGGATTTGCTGGGATTATCATACTACACCACAGACTATGGCAGGCCACTCTGTAAGTATCAATCAGATAGAGGAAAAGAATGTTTTGATGAACTCATGTTTCTAAATGTTGCACTTTTTACATAGTTTTTAAGGTTGTTGTTTTTATTTGGCACGTAAATCATGAATTCCAGATAAAAGTGTAATTTTCCATTCCGCTCCCCCAGTGTGAGCCATAAACTGAGGAGATGAGCACCCAGCCTGGTAGGTGACATCCCTCCTATGCCCATCTGTCAGGACTCTGGCGAGATCTCATTCCCTCCTCACTCTCGGATGGGAGATTTGATTACTCGCCACATCTCTGGTCATCAGCCGCTTCTCGATTTGTTTATTCAAATTAAGTTACCCTGGAAACCGCAGGCGGAGGACAACCTGAGGAAGAGAGGATAAAAATATGAACCAATCCTACCAAAAGTACTAAACATCTTTAGGAGTGTAATAATCTGCAGAATATATCACTATGTAGCCGTGAGGAGATAGAGGAAACAGAGTAACATCCTGCAGATCTCTAGAGAGGACGGTGGTCTAATACTCTGCAGAATGTATCACTATGTATCCGTCAGGAGGTAGAGGAAACAGAGCGATGTCCTGCAGACCTCTAGAGAGGTCAGTGGTGGAATAATCTGCAGAATGTATCACTATGTATCCGTCAGGAGGTAGAGGAAACAGAGCGATGTCCTGTAGATCTCTAGAGAGGTCAGTGGTGGAATAATCTGCAGAATGTATCACTATGTATCCGTCAGGAGGTAGAGAAAACAGAGTAACATCCTGCCGATCTCTAGAGAGATCAGTGGTGGAATAATCTGCAGAATGTATCACTATGTGGCCATAAGGAGATAGAGGAAACAGAGTAACATCCTGCAGATCTCTAGAGAGGTCAGTGGTGTAATAATCTGCAGAATATATCACTATGTATCTGTCAGGAGGTAGAGGAAACAGAGTAATATCCTGCAGATCTCTAGAGAGATCAGTGGTGGAATAATCTGCAGAATATATCACTAGGTATCTGTGGGGAGGTAGTGGAGATCGAGTAACATCCTGCAGATCTCTAGAGAGGTCAGTGATGTAGTGATCTGCAGGATATACTACTATGTATCCATCAAGAGATAGAGGAAACAGAGTGGTGTCCTGCAGATCTCTAGATTGGTCAGTGGTGTAATAATCTGCAGAATATATCACTATGTAGCCGTGAGGAGATAGAGGAAACAGAGTGATGTCCTGCATACCTTTAGAGGGGTTGGTGTAATAATCTGCAGCATGTATCAGTATGTGTCTGTCAGGAGGTGGAGGAGACAGAGCGATGTCCTGCAGATCTCTAGATGGGTCAGTGATGTAATAATCTGTAGAATATATCACTATGTATCTGTCAGGAGGTAGAGGAGACAGAGCAACGTCCTGCAGATCTGTAGAGAGGTCGGTGATGTAATAATGTGCAGAATATACTACTATGTATCCGTCAGGAGGTAGAGGAGACAGAGCAACGTCCTGCAGATCTCTAGAGAGGTCAGTGATGTAATGATCTGCAGGATACTACTATGTATCAGTTGGAGAACGGTGTTTGCTGCCCCTGGCACATACTTCTTGTATGGTACACGAGGTCTTTGTATCGGCCTGTACTGGGATTCTGCTTCTCAGTGCCAGGCTGAGTACTTTTAATTGAGCTCATCATATAATTGAGCTCTCGTGAGCTGCAGAGCGTTCCCTGGAGCCTCCACTGCTTTCTAGAGGGTCGGAAGTTGATCTTATAAGCGCCAGTTATAATGGTGTATAATCAGCTTGCAGGTGTGTCTGGGCATTTGTGTGCCAACATGCCCCACAGGGACACGGCAGCGAAGATGGGAGGTTATTTATAGGGATGTGTATCTCATGTAACTGCGGCTTCTCCAACACAAAGATCAATGACTCCAGGAAACTACTGTAGTTTATTTGTTTTATGTCGCCTCCTACAACTTTAACCACAAACGATCCACTGTTAATTTTGCTGTTCAACATTGCGAAATAAATTTCTACCATCAAATCTTTATAAGTAGAGTCCTGGATTATAATACAGTGAGCTCTTCTAGATTAAAGTGGTTGTCCAGTTGTAAACTATTGATGGCCTATCCTCAGGGTGGGCCACGAATAGTAGATTGGCAGGGGTCCCAAGTGACAGACCATTGCCAATAAGCTGTTTGCTGGAATTGTGTGTTCATGTGCTGAGCTGATTTCCGCAGGAAGCAGACAGCTCCGTTCTTATTCCTGTGGCCAGGCTTAGTATTGCAGGCCATGCACCCATTTAAATGAATGGGAATTTTGCCTGTAATACCAAGCCTGGGCACTACAGTAAGAACGCAACTGTCTTCTTCCTGCAGAAATCAGCTCACTGCACAAGCACAACAGCTAGGTGAACTACTGATAATCAGTGATTCCCAGGCGATAGACCCCTGCCTATCTACTGTTGATGACCAATCATAAGGGGAGGCCATTAGTACCTTTGCAAGTGGACAACTCTTTTAGGCCCCCTGTCCACAGCCATGACGGAATATCGCTAGCGATACTCCGCTGCGGGGGAGCAGGGGGTAGAGCTACCAGCTCTCTGTGGTGAACCTATCTGACAGATAGGTTCACCACAGAGAATTGTGGAAAATTGCTGCATGCCGCGATTTGAATCCCGCGAGCGCAGAATCACTATGATCCTCCACTCTTGAACATCGGGGCTGTGCTTTCCAAAGCATATTCTTCTAGACCATATTCTTCTAGATGGGAAACAGTAGTAATTATTTCATTGTACACAAGGGACAGCATTATAGTAGTTATATTCTTGTACATAGGGGGCAGTATTATAGTAGTTATATTCTTTTACATAGGGGGCAGTATTATAGTAGTTATATTCTTGTACATAGGGGGCAGTATTATAGTAGTTATATTCTTGTACATAGGGGGCAGTATTATAGTAGTTATATTCTTGTACATAGGAGGCAGTATTATAGTAGTTATATTCTTGTACATAGGGGCAGTATTATAGTAGTTATATTCTTGTACATAGGAGGCAGAATTATAGTAGTTATATTCTTGTACATAGAGGGCAGTATTATAGTAGTTATATTCTTGTACATAGGAGACAGTATTATAGTAGTTATATTCTTGTACATAGGAGGCAGAATTATAGTAGTTATATTCTCTTATATAAGAGCAGTATTATAGTAGCTATATTCTTGTACATAGGGGGCAGTATTATAGTAGTTATATTCTTCTACATAGGGACAGTATTATAGTAGTTATATTCTTATACAATGGAGGCAGTATTATAGTAGTTATATTCCTGTACACAGGAGGCAGTATTATAGTAGTTATATTCTTGTACATAGGGGGAGGTATTATAGTAGTTATATTCTTGTACATAGGAGGCAGTATTATAGTAGTTATATTCTTTTATATATATATATATATATATATATATATATATATATATATATATATATATGAGGCTGTATTATAGTAGTTATATTCCTGTACATAGGGGCAGTATTATAGTAGTTATATTCTTGTACATAGGGGGCAGTATTATAGTAGTTATATTCCTGTACATAGGGGGCAGTATTATAGTAGTTATATTCTTGTACATAGGAGGCAGTATTATATTAGTTATATTCCTGTACATAGAGGACAGTATTATAGTAGTTATATTCTTGTACATAGGAGGCAGTATTATAGTAGTTATATTCTTGTACATAGGAGGCAGTATTATAGTAGTTATATTCTTGTACACAGGAGGCATTATTATAGTAGTTATATTCTCGTACATAGGGGGCAGTATTATAGTAGTTATAATCTAGAACATAGGGGGCAGTATTATAGTAGTTATATTCTTGTACATAGGAGGCAGTATTATAGTAATTATATTTCTGTACATAGGGGGCAGTATTACAGTAGTTATATTCTTTTACATAGGAGGCAGTATTATAGTAGTTATATTCTTGTACATAGGAGGCAGTATTATAGTAGTTATATTCTTGTACACAGGAGGCATTATTATAGTAGTTATACTCTTGTATATAGGGGGCAGTATTATAGTAGTTATAATCTAGTACATAGGGAGCAGTATTATAGTAGTTATATTCTTGTATATAGGAGGCAGTATTATAGTAGTTATATTCTTGTACATAGGAGCAGTATTATAGTAGTTATATTCTTGCACATAGGGGCAGTATTATAGTAGTTATATTCTTCTACATAGGAGCAGTATTATAGTAGTTATATTCTTGTATGTAGGGGGCAGTATTATAGTAGTTATATTCTTATACATAGGAGGCAGTATTATAGTAGTTATATTCTTGTACATAGGGGGCAGTATTATAGTGGTTATATTCTTGTACATAAGGGGCAGTATTATAGTAGTTATATTCTTGTATATAGGAGGCAGTATTATAGTAGTTATAGTCTTGTACATAGGGGGCAGTATTATAGTAGTTATATTCTTGTACATAGGGGGCAGTATTATAGTAGTTATATTCTTGTATATAGGAGGCAGTATTATAGTAGTTATATTCTTGTACATAGGGGGCAGTATTATAGTAGTTATATTCTTGTATATAGGAGGCAGTATTATAGTAGTTATAATCTTGTACATAGGGGGCAGTATTAAAGTAGTTATATTCTTGTACATAAGGGGCAGTATTATAGTAGTTATATTCTTGTACATAGGAGGCAGTATTATAGTAGTTATATTCTTGTACATAGGGGGCAGTATTATAGTAGTTATATTCTTGTATATAGGAGACAGTATTATAGTAGTTATATTCTTGTACATAGGGGGCAGTATTATAGTAGTTATATTCTTGTATATAGGGGGCAGTATTATAGTAGTTATATTTTTGTATATATGAGACAGTATTATAGTAGTTATATTCTTGTACATAGGGGGCAGTATTATAGTAGTTATATTCTTGTACATAGGGGGCAGTATTATAGTAGTTATATTCTTGTATATGGGAGGCAGTATTATAGTAGTTATAGTCTGGTACATAGGGGGTAGTATTATAGTAGTTATATTCTTGTACATAGGAGGCAGTATTATAGTAGTTATATTCTTGTACATAGGGGGCAGTATTATAGTAGTTATATTTTTGTATATAAGAAGCAGTATTATAGTAGTTATTTTCTTGTACATAGGGGGCAGTATTATAGCAGTTATATTCTTGTATATAGGAGACAATATTATAGTAGTTATATTTTTGTACATAGGAGCAGTATTATAGTAGCATCATTGTGGTCCATAGGGGCATTACTGGGTATTGATATATATTCAGCTGTGTTTCGTAGGATTATGGCTGAATGAGTGAAAAATAACAACCACTTTGGAAAGTAGAAAGTAATTGATGCCTACCATCCTCAGTTACTCTCGTCAGAGGGAGACACTGAGCAGATGGATAGTTCCTCTCAGGATAAAGATAAAATGAGTTCATTAAATCTCTGCTCTAGAAAACTTTTAGAATAATATGAAGGGAATCTTTTATCATGATTATTTTTGTCAGGTTACTCAGGGAATATTCCTTCCATAGAGTTGTTATTAACAGTATTGATTAGAATTTCCCTTTAATCGATCATCCATGTCCAATTTGTGAACATTCAGAATACAACTATCACAACATCCTGACAAAGCAGCTCATTTCATAAAGTAAGTGACCCCACCGGTATGGGGACGATACTTTTTGTGTGCTTCCAAATATACCTTGAGCTTTCATCATTCTCGGCAGACAGATGTTTCATCTTTTATTACTCACTCGTGTCCTATTTGTGGCTTTTCCTCTGAAATTCTAGATTTTCTTTATCCCTTTTTTGCTTTTTTGCCTTTGTGGATTTTTTCCAGTGTGTCATAAACCTCTTACACTTGTCTCTTTCATCTCTTGTTGCCCACTCATGTGTGCTGAGCATTAAACTCTGCATAGCCACCACACATCCTCATATTCCACCAAGTGGATGTCAGGGCGCGGGGATTAGGGGGGCTGGTATGCCGTTGGCTGCACATGCCATAACCTGATATTTTTGAAAACAGATTTGTTGCAAACAATTTTGATATAGAAAGTAAGAACATTCTTGTCATTGAGAATGCGCAAATTTGGATCATTAAAGAAATGGCAACTCTAAGCTGTCTTCTTACAATCCCCAGCTGTATGCTGACCACACATCTCTACCCCCTAAGTATAGTGTCTAGCTCTAAGTATAAGGCTGGGTTCACACAGAGCGAATTTGCCGCGGAAATTCCGTCCGGAATTTCGCCGCGGCAAATCCGCCTGCGGCCGCTAACCTCGAGGTTAGCCGGCCATGTGGACGAGATTTCTCAGAAATCTCGTCCGCACGGGACGGCCAATCCACTGAAGTTAATCTGGCCAAAACCATTCTTTTTTCTTTCCGTTAGGAGCGCCAGCCGCAGCGGAAGAGCGAGCGGCCGGGCCGCATCAAGGCCGCCGCGGGTTTTTCCGCAGCGCTTCTCCCGGCGGAAATCCCACGGTTTTTGCTGCGGCCAAACCGCGAGATTTCCGGCGGGAATCCGCCCAGTGGGAACCCAGCATAACTTTGACAGCCAATAGAGAAAAGCAAAGAACTCTTAGGGGTTACTGTGGCCCTAGCAAGCTGAAGTGAAACTAGGATGGAGTCGGAGAATTTCAAGGTTAATGGCACATATACCCATCAGCAAAATGGTGGACGCAAGCGCAGAAGCTAGGGAGGACCCGGAATATTTAAAGTCTCCTTGTTCCTGGCTACTATAGGTACCCGAGAGCCTGGAGCAGTGACTGAGGGCCGCAGTGAGTGGTCCCTGGTCACGTGATCACCGTTATCCAATGGATAATGGTGATTACTTAATAGTTAAAACAGTTGAAATTTGATGCGCCTTTTTGTTTGAGCCACGTTGTGCATATGGACATAATATTAGGGCCACAACGGGTATGTCTCTGAACATGGGACAAATGGTGGGATTCATTTTGGGGTGAAAGTCTTCATTCAGATGTATGTGCTGCACAAAAAAAATGTTTTTGAAATGACACAATTGCCCGAAAAATTTAAATCGTAACTTTTTCCTTCTGTTTTTCTCAGTTTCATTCAAAAACTGTGAGGTAAAAATATGTAGTACACCTCTAGATGAATGCGATAAGGGGTCTAGTTTTTAAAATGGGGCCATTTGTGGGGATTCTCTTTTGTTTTGGCCGCTCAACTGTTCTACAATGGGGTCAAAAATGCCTTCAAGCAAAATGTCTGTTCTAAAAGCCACCAGCTGCTCCTTTCGTTTTGGGCCCCGTTGTGCATACAGACATAATATTAGGGCCACAATGGGTATGTTTATAAACACAGGACAAACAGGGGTATCAATTTGTGGTACAAGTGTTCATTCCTCTGTGTGCTGTACAAAAAAAAACTGTTTTAAAAATGACACAATTGCCAAAAAAATGAAAATCGTAATTTTTTCCCTCCTGCTTTGCTTAGATTCATTCAAAAACTGTGAGGTTAAAATACTCAGTACACCCCTTGATGAATGCGTTAAGGGGTCTAGTTTTCAAAATGGGGCCTTTTGTTGGGGTTCTCCATCGTTTTGGCCGCTCAAGGGCTCTACAAGTGTGCAATGGGGCCTAAAACCCCCTCAAGCAAAATCTCTGTTGTAAAAAGCCTCCAGCTTCTCCTCTCAGTATGGGCCCCGTTGTGCTTACGGACACAAGATTAGGGCCACAATGGGTAAATCCTCTGAACCCAGGACAAAGGGGGTATCCATTTTGGGTGCAAATCCTCATTTTTATGTGCACTATATAAAAAGAAATCCTGTCTTTTGAATGGCATATTTGCCGTAATATGAAATTTTATTTTTTCTCCTCTAAATTGCATTGATTCTTGAAAAAAAACTGTTGGGTCAAAATACTTCTGACCCCCCTGAAAGAATACATTAAGGGGTGTAGTTTTTAAAATAGGGTCAATTGTGAGGAATATCTATCATTCTGACACCTATGAACCTTTGTAATCTTGGCTTGGTGTAGGAAAACAAAGTGTTCCTCAAAATGTTAAAAAGCAATGTTGAATTTGTACGTCTCCTAAATGGTTAAAAAAAGCTGAAGGTTTTCAAATGTGTAAAGTAAACACGTGGAAATATATATCTAATCAAAAAATTGTACAGTATGTTTGCAGAGATATCTGATTGGTCCCGCTGAGCCAATGAGAGACAGCAGTCACTCACCCATTCATAAATTCATGAATGGGTGTGTGAGTGAGATCTGCCTCTGATTGGTCAGGCTGTGACCAATCAGAGGCAGCTCATTCAGCAGGCGGGGATTTTAAATCCCCGGCTGCTGAATACTACTCACAGCTGTTCAGAGCAGTTCAGGAGGACTGCCGCCGGCCGCGCTGAACTTCGTCTGCCAGGACCAGGTGAGTATATATATATATTTTTTTATTTTTATTTTTACACATTTCTGGATGAATTGCAGGGAAGGGCTTATATATTTAAGCCCTTCCCGACAATTCATCCCGCGATCGCCGGCAGCCCATTGCTTTCTATGGAGCCGGCTGTATTGCCGGCTCCATTGAATTCAATGGGCTAACATCGTTCTTCTCTGCCACAGCTGTTGCAGAGAACTATCTTTATGCTGACAGTGCGGCGGGGGGGGGTCTCACTCTTGCCACTATTGTGGCTTAATAGTGGGACCTGGGAACTTGAGATGCAGCCCAACATGTAGCCCCTCGCCTGCCCTATCCGTTGCTGTGTCGTTGCCATCACTTTCTTGAATTTCCCAGGTTTTCACAAATGAAAACCTTAGCGAGCATCGGCGATTTACAAAAATGCTCAAGTCGCCCATTGACTTCAATGGGGTTCGTTACTCGAAAAGAACTCTCGAGCATCACTGAAAGTTCGACTCGAGTAACGAGCACCCGAGCATTTTGGTGCTCGCTCATCTCTACTAGCGATATTTGCATGTCATGCGCCTTATGACTTGGGATGTCTTGATGGCATTAGTCATACAGTATATCGTCTGGGTGATTGGGCTGGTGACTGTAAGCTGTGCGGCCCACAGTATACAGAGCAGTTGCTGAGCTGTTGGTCCTGCTCCAGTAATTCTGTGTAGGAAGGCATACAGTATAGTTGTCACTCATTGTTCCGGCCGCTCGATGTAAATAAGCTTTATTTAGCTGCAGCTTTACATTGTCTGACATAAATCAAAGATGAAATTTATTTTGCTGCCCACACAAAGCAACTCGTTCAAGATGTTCCATATGAGCCGGACCCCGCAGGTCGCTGCAATATCCCACTGGGCTTCATATATGCGTACAATGTAGCCATCAACAATATACATTGCGTACAATTAATGCTTAGACAGAAAAACATGAACGGCTGCCAGCTGCGCTCATCAAGGTTTTCTGCAAGAAACATGAATTTTTCCATCACTAGAGGTGTATTTGCGCTGCATATTAAGCGCACAAATTCTGCGAGCGCAATACGCAGTGAATAGAACCCATTGATTTCCATGGGTTCGTTCATATGAGCGTATTTTGCGCATGTATTTCGTTCACGAAAAAAATATACAGCAATACTCACGAAAAAGCAGATATTAAACTGATTAACGGCTTCTGCAGATGGGGATTTTCTGCGTGCAAAATCGCTCATGCAAACCACATATAATACAACCCATTGATTTCAATGGTTTCCCCCACAATCTGCGTTTTTGCGCTCTATTTTTGTGTGCATTTGCACACCCAAGGCACCATAGGAGTTAATGTTGGTGCGCAAATTTCCACACATAGTCACATGTCCCACGCTGATGTGAACTGGCCTGTCAGCAAGAAAGGTACAGTAAAATGCGCAGATTTGCACGCGATAGCTGGCAATAGCGCTCCCTTCAAGGTGCTTTTATGTCATGCTATTGCAAGAAAATCTACGCATATGCTCGTCTGCAGGAGCCCTAAGCTTGTGAACACGCATGGCATACGCACGCAAGAAATAAGTGTGAACTATGCACACGCACGAGCAAAAACGCAACACCCATCATGCAAATATACAGTATGTGTACATACATTACCCATGTGAAGTCTGAGCAGGTGGGCCGAGGGTCAAGGTGTTAGTCGCAGGTTGCCATGACTCGCAGATCATAAAAATTGCGCAGCATTTACTATACATGTGGAAACTTTCTGAAACAAATCTGCAGCGATTTTGAAACAAGCAATTCAAAATTCAGCAGCATGTCTATTGATGATGTGGATTTCTGCTGCGAATTGCCCGCTGCGAGTGGAGAATCGCAATGATTCTCCGCTCATGGACAGGTGCCGGGGCTTTCCATAGCAATGCCGTGGAATACACTGAATACACTGCGTGGACAGGGAGCCTTATTCTGCCACACAGACTCCCTGATATGTCACACTCTGAGATAAAAACCACCTTGGTAGCTGCATTGTTACATCTTACCATCAGTTATCAGTGTCTGCAACTTGGTTCCTGTTGAAGAACTAATCCATAATATTTATTAAATATTTTGCATTTCCTTTTCCATGTCAGCAGCTCACCTTCCCACATCCAACCAGCATCAGGCCCGTCCTGGACGCAGACCACCAGGACTGCACTGTCTGTCAGCCATGTACAAGAAAGTTGGAACACTTCTCCACAGCAGGCAACTTACAGAAAGCAGATTCTCTGTATTGTCCCACTGTAGAAGGCGTCACTGGAAAGCCTCAGGCAGTGCGCCGCCGGCTGCCGCAATGCAATATCACATGTGAGAACGAAGAGACTTTGAAGAGTCTCAGCTCCAATCCACATCTCCCTATGACGCCTCTCACTGCTGCTGAGACTTATTGGTTAAACTTCCACTCAGAGGCCTCAAAGAACTTATACCTGAAATCAGTGGCAGTACAATCTACTTCACTCATACTATAGAATGAATGACACAGTGAATAAAGTGTTCTGTACAAATACATCCAGAGATCAATCTATTTATGCTGCAGGATAGGTGAGAATATAGAACCGGGACTCCATATAGTTGGCACAGCAAAAAATGAGTTATACCTATTACCCCTGCTGGGCTCATGCCATGAGCTGAAATAAAAGTCTATTTGACTATATCATTTTGCTGTCCGGAGTGCTGCCTTCACATGCAATAATTAGGATCACGTTTGGAACTTGGGATCCAGTTTCTAGAGGTGTGCACCCAGCTCTATGTCCGATATTTCCTACCGATTACATCAGGTTTGGTGAGTGCTGCTGACCACATTGTATTGACTATACCTATTACCCCTAGTGAAAAATAATAAATATTGTTAGGGTGCTTTCACATGCCAAAGTATGCATCAATGTAAGTGTGACAAATGTATCAGGTGGTTTTCATGCAGGACGGAATGTACAAGAATATAACTACTATAATACTGTCTCCTATGTACAAGAATATAACTACTGTAATACTGTCTCCTATGTACAATAATATAACTACTATAATACTGCCTCCTATGTACAAGAATATAACTACTATAATACTGCCCCCTATGTACAAGAATACAAATACTATAATACTGCCCCTATGTACAAGAATATAACTACTATAATACTGCCCCCTATGTACAAGAATATAACCACTATAATACTGCTCCTATGTACAAGAATATAACTGCTATAATACTGCCTCCTATGTACATGAATATAACTACTATAATACAGCCCGTATGTACAAGAATATAACTACTATAAGACTGTCCCCCATGTACAAGAATATAACTACTCTAATACTGTCACCTATGTACAAAAATATAACCACTATAATACTGTCTCCTATGTACAAGAATATAATTACTATAATACTGCCTCCTATGTACAAGAATATAACTACTATAATATTGCCTCCTATGTACAAGAATATAACTGCTATAATACTGCTCCCTATGTACAAGAATATAACTACTATAATACTGCCCCCTATGTACAAGAATATAACTACTATAACCCTGCCTATGTACATGAATATAACTATTATAATACTGCCTCCTATGTACAAGAATATAACTACTATAATACTGTCTCCTATGTACAAGAATATAACTACTATAATACTGCCTCTTATGTACAAAAATATAAATACTATAATACTGCCCCCCTATGTACAAGAATATAACTACTATAATACTGCCTCCTATGTACAAGAATATAACTAATATAATACTGCCCCCTATGTACAAGAATATAACTACTATAATACTGCCTCCTATGTACAAGAATATAACTACTATAATACTACCCCCTAAGTACAAGGATATAACTACTATAATACTGCCCCCCTATGTACTAGAATATAACTGCTATAATACTGTCTCCTATGTACAAGAATATAACTACTATAATACTGTCCCCCTATGTACAAGAATATAACTACTATAATACTGCCTCCTATGTACAAAAATATAACTACTATAATACTGCCCCCCTATGTACTAGAATATAACTACTATAATACTACTCCTATGTACAAGAATATAACTACTATAATACTGCCCCCTATGTACAAGAATATAACTACTATAATACTGCCCCCTATGTACAAGAATATAACTACTATAATACTGCCTCTATGTACAAGAATATAACTCTTATAATACTGCCCCCTGTGTACAAGAATATAACTAGTATAATACTGCCCCTATGTACAAGAATATAACTCTTATAATACTGCCCCCTGTGTACAAGAATATAACTACTATAATACTGCCTTCTATGTACAAGAATATAACTACTATAATACTGCCTCCTATGTACAAGAATATAACTACTATAATACTGCCTCCTATGTACAAGAATATAACTACAATCACAGAGAAAGTTTCATTCGATTCCGACAAATCCTTCTAGGGGAGTGATTGTTTTTTACAATGAATTTCTAGAATTGAAGATCTGCATTTCCGTCCAGTGCCTGTGATTGGAGGTTGTTTCTACCATTATGTGAGCAGTGGTCCAGGTTACTTCTAGTCCCCTTATACTGCTCCCAACAGTCGCAGTCTGTAAGATATCTGTGCCCTTGAAGTATATGAATATTTATATTGCATGAGGGGATGGAAATCTCCAGATTTCAATTCGAAGGAGGATGAAAAATGAAAAGGTTAGTTGAGCAGCATAGAAAACATTTTAGGTCATTTACCATTTTACTGAGCGGAACAATTCTTTTGACCTTGAACAAGAACGATACAACGCCCTGTTTGTCGGGTTTGTCACAATGAAACACAACAGTTCTCATACCTTTCTGCATCGTCCAGGCACAACCGGGCTAACCCAATAACAGCTGCCGAATGTAGAGCCGGATCCAGCGTGAGGATGAATCCCTCCACTACTGTACTGTATCTCATATGCACTTTATTGCAGTCACCCTTGTGAATACAACCTTAGGCCCTTTTAACACAACCATATATATGCCGCTATTTAGTCCCGTTAAAAAAAATCGCCGAAAAATCGCAACAATGTGCAGCATTGGATTCCAATGTATTCATTCACTTGACCGATTTTTGGGCGCATAAAAAAAATTGCACTGGGAAAAATAGCCGCTCTCTCGCCCTGCCCCTACTTTCTGCACTGTGGGAATATTCCTTGGGGATCCTCTAAGCAGGAAGAGAGGGAGCGGGCTATGGGTTAATCTCCCATAGCAGGGAGAGAGAGCAGGGCTATGTGGGATTAACCTGCGCTAAAACAGCACTCGTCTGAACAAGGCCTTAGACAGAATTTTTTGAAAATACGTGCTTCTATCGGCTGGGTTTTCACGCCCGGCCGATATACGCTGTCTCTCTCTGCAAGGGGAGGAGGCGGGCCGGGAGCAGTGCACTGAGCTCCCGCCCCCCTTTCCATCCTTTCTCCGCCCCTTCACCACTATTTGCAATGGGAGGGGGCAGAACTTAGCTCAGCCCCATCTCGCCCTCCCATTGTATACAGTGGCCCTGGCCTGCCTCCTCCCCCTGCAGAGGGAGACAGCATATACCAACCGGGCGTGAAAACCCGGCAGATATACGCACATCGGAATACACCATTAGTATGTTTTCTGGGTCCATGGTGTTTTTTCATGATGCATCATGCTGTAGGTAGGTATGGCATTTTTTCAGGTGTTTTCCATAAACTTCTCTGTAGAAAATAAAAAAAAACAAGTATGAACAAATGCATGTAAGAAATACGTGTAAAAAAAAAATATCCAAAAAACACATGAAAATCATGGCGTTTTTTTTATGTTCCAAAAAGAAAAGCCACAAAAGCGAAGTCTGTGAAGGAAGCTTCTGCCTGTGTCTGGCACATGAGGAGTTAATGACTATTATATCATGAAGTGATCTGTTGTCAGCAGAATGGGGAGCATGGCTAATTATTAGCAAATAATGCGCTATTACAAGTTCACAAGAATTTTCACCAGTGAAGAAACAAGCAATTAGCTGGGTATTTAGCAGCTATTAGGAGGTGTTAATTGGGCATCATTCTGCACACATCAGCAGCTTTTATGCAAAAAACTGGAAAATCTTTCATTGACAACTCAAAGCAATGTGACCTTGACTGCGGTCCGGGCCCTCGGAAATGTACAGCACAAAGTAAACATCCGGACTGCGGGGAGGGAGCTGCCCCACCATCACACCTCATTACTTGTGGTTATTAAGGAAGGAGATGTAACGACATTGGACAATGTATAGTGAGAGGCAACAATGTGCCCTGAGAAGGCAACAAATCCCAGGAAAGAAACTAAAAAAAGTGCAGCTTGAATAGAACCCATGATAGCTGATACTGACTACGGCCTCTTTCCCACCAGCGTATATCGGCCTGCCATTTTCACGGTTGGCCGATATACGCTGTGATCTGATGCATTGGATTCCCGGCCAATATAGTGCTGGGCGCTTTTACGTCAGGCCGAAAGATAGTCTTGGAACTATCTTTTGAGCCGGAATAAGTTGGCCGCTGCGTGGGCTCCTATGGGAGCCAATGACAGCGGCTGAAGAAGGGAGGTGGGAGGAAGTTTAGCAGCATGACTGCTAAATTCCCTCTCTCTTCTCTCCTCCCCTCCAGTTGATGGCAATGGGAGGGGGGGCGGAACTAAGCACCACCCATCCCGCCTTCTCCCATTGCTGGCTGTGTGGGGCAGGATGGAGGCGGAGCCAAGTTCCTGCCCCCTCCCTGCCCCTTGCCTGCAGTCAGCACTGGGAGGAGGCGGGATGGGTGGCACTTAGCTCCGCCCCTGTCCTGCTCCCTTCCATTGCAATCTGCTGGAGGGGAGGAGGTGAGCCGGCAAGGGGGGAGGAAAGGGCGACAGCATGGCATCGCAGCCTCGGGGGATATATGCGCCGGGGCCCATGCCGTCTGACAGGCGCACAAATGTTAGATTTGTGCGCTCGTTCATGAGCTTTTATGCCTCAGATGATAGCGTATATTGGCCGGCCATGAAAACAGCGGCCGATATACGCTCATGGGAATGAAGCCTGGGAGCAATTGTTCAGTGCAAACTAAAATGCAGCCACACACTTCAAACCAAATTGGGGGAAGAGTGACTGCAGACAAAATGGTCTCAACATGGGAACTGTTACCAAATATCTTCAGGTGTAGAGCAGCATCTGGGGTGCCACTAAAACTTCCGTACTCACATCCTAAAAGGACATGTTTCTTTATTGTGTCCATATACAACATTTCGGCTGCTGTCTGCGGTCTTTGTCAAATGTTGCCGAGACGTATGTGGACGCAATAAATAGTACAGAAGTTTTATTGGCACCCCAGATGCTGCTCTACACTTGAAGATGTTTGTCTACATGTGGATGAATAGTACAGATTAGAGATGAGCAAGCATACTGTACTCGCTAAGGCAAATTACTCGAGCGAGTATTGCCATTTTTGAGTACCTGCCCGCTCGTCCCAAAAGATTCCGGGGCCGGCAGGGGAGAGCAGGAAGGAGCTCACCGCTCACCCCCGCCGGCCCCCGAATCTTTTGAGACGAGCGGGCAGGTACTCACATAAGGCACTACTTGCTCGGGTAATTTGCCTTAGCGAGTACGCTCGCTCATCTCTAGTACAGATCCATTTTTGAGCGTGCATATCATTCCCAGAAGTTTTGCTTCTCCTCTAATCTGAGGTACATTCGGAGTGCTGCTGCTGATTACAATTGTTGTGAACAGATACCAAAGATGTCAGCCATAGATAAGTGCGCCACACTATACAGGAATGCCAGTATGGGTTAAAATCTTGTATAGTGTAGGGTATTAGTCTGCACTGAAGAATTGCTTCCTCATATTCCAATGGTGATTGAGTCTGCCCTGCAATGCATCAGTGGATGCATACCTGGCTACTTTTTTATGAGTTATGTCTATGTGCATTTTTTCTCTCACCTCTGTGATTTTAATCTGTGCCAATGTACAGACCACGTTTCATATAGGCATACAAACATGATGCTGCTTCTTTCTCTGGTCCCTCTAATATGACCCTGGAATACCAGCAGCAATATATCCTCTATAGTATACCTCTCCCTATTAACAGACCACGTGTTATATAGGCATATAAATGTGATGCAGCTTCTATGTCCTGTGCTCAACTGGTTTCACTGTGCCTATGTTATATATGGTTAGATCATGTGATGCAGGCATCCAATGAAACTGCTGCCCATATGCAAGGGAGGACACATTTAGTGACATTATCAAGGCACCCTGGCTGCTGATTGGCTGTAATCTGACTTTTGTAGCAGGCATTTTGGAAAAGTTGATTTTACTGCGATTTTTGCCAAAAATCAGGTGGGACTAACCTGGCTTGATAAAAACCAGGGAGATTTTTCCGCCCAGTCGATCAAGATAAGCAACACTACTGGCTAAGAGGGAATATATGATTCCCTGGTCACCAAGGTCACCATTTTCTTCTATGTATAAAACTAGTGTCTTGTTATGTGGCACAAGAACCTTATGGCCCCCTCAGGTACCAGGTCCAGTAAAACCTAGAATTATGCTCTTGCCCATAATATCAATGAATACTCATGTCATCAGTCATTTTCCCCATACCTAATATTTCAGTATGGGAAACAAAAAGCATTTCAATAGTGGTGTCAACACTTATGCAACTCCTGTATTGTCACTGAACGAGCCAACAATGATTTTTATGCGTGCATAAAATTAACTACAAGTGAAAAGTGAACAATGAACGTTCGTCATTCAGTCGATGGTTCGCGTTTAGACCAAGCGATTATAATCATTCACTTTCGCTCATTAGAACGATTTTTTGAATAATAATCATTCCGTCTAAAAGCACCTTTACCCTACCCAGGGAAATTATAGGATATGGAGTGGATGTGAGGTTGTTGCTCAGGGATCTGCATTGCTATACATCTAAGGGCTCATTCACATCAGCGTCGGAGGTTCCTCTGTTGCTGAATTCCATTTAAAAATATGACAAAATAGCGCAGCATGCTGTGCTATCTCATCCTGTAGGAAGCCAGAAACCGACTGAGGCCCTTTTTCGGTCAGTTGGTAAAAAAAAGTAACATACTCACCTGCTGTGCATAGGGGCAGACACGGGCATTATTATTTATAGGGGTCACAGTATAGAGGCCTGACATATTACTTTTATGGAAGCAAAAAAGGTGGCATAATTTTGAGAGCAGAGGAAATTATTAATTATGGGGCAGAAAGAAGGCATTATTACTCATTGGGGCAGAAAAGGAGGCATTATTAATTATGGGACCAGAAATGTTAAAATTTTTACTAATTGTGTCAGAAAAGGGGGATTATTACTAATGAAGACAGAAAGGAGGGCTCTTTCATTGTGTGGAGTGCTCTAAAAGTAGCACTTACTGTATGGGGCCTAATTACTGTCTGGAGCACCATGGTTTGTGTAGAGGTATGGAAAATATAGGAAAGGTGATGGAAAAGCAAGGAGCCGAAGATTTTTTGTGTGTCAAATTCTGCAGAAACAAGTTGTGGCTAGGAGAAGTTATCATGATGGTCTGAACCCATATGGAGAAGAAAAGGGAGAGAGACACCAACCACCGATGATGCCATTTGTGCTCATTGGAGATAACTACATTGTAATCACTATCACTATGTGCAGTAGGTATCTGACTATTATTTAGAGATATACTATTATTGTGGAGGGATCACTGAGAAGCACTATTACTATGAAATGAAGGGATACTAACAAGCACTAGTAGGCCACCTGCAGACGGGCGGACATTCCGCAGCAGGATTCTCCACAGAATTTCCACCCGCACACGCCTGCATAGGATTGCATTACAATATGCAATCCTATGCAGACGGCCGCGGTTTGTCTGCGCGAAATCCCGCACAGAAAACAAACCGCGGCATGCTCTAATTCTGCGAGCCCCGCACAGAAATGTCACTCACAAGCCGCCGGCTCATGAAAGAGCCGGAGCTGCAGGAGCGGATGAGTTCCACGCTGCTCTCTGTAGGCGCTCAGGTTGGGCCCGGCTGCGAGAATTCTCACAGCCGGATCCAACCCGGCCGTCTGCAGGCGGCCTTCCTATGAGAGGATATAAAGGATATGGCTTAGCATAAAATGACCATGTTTTCACGTTGGATGGGGGCCCATCATAATTGACTGCTCAGAACTGTAGGCAGCGCTAACCTAGGCCTTCCAGGAAGGACTGATGAGAAACAATCACAGGATTAAACATCTAAACTCCAAAAACTGAATGCTAGAACAGAGCTCCGATATCGTTTCTTCGTGTCCTCACCATATCTTCTCTACATCCTCGCGGCATCCTCACCACGTTCTTACCACATTATTCCCACATCCTCGCCGCGTCCTCTCCCAGTGATGGATGCTTGTGAACGCAACTAATACATTTCCATGGACACCTGGTAATTGAAGATTCAGAAGGTTTCACGTGAATCATCTTCATCATCACGGCCGTTTATATTCATCTTTCAACATTTCATTGACTTTTATCTGAAGCTAAAAAAGGTCAAATGTTTATTTTTGTCTTATACAAGCATAATCAGCAGCTCAATAACTTCACCTCTCACTGCATGCTGCCCTTCTATTATCTCCTGCTCTGTAAATACTATAGCAGCTAAATACTCTAATACACCCTACCATCCCTGTCCCCAGGAGCTCGCAATCTAATCTCCGACCCTCCCACCACCTGTCCATCCTGATTGAAATCATACCCAGGGCCCTAAAACTGCAAGGCAAGGCACTCATCTGAGTATACAGCTATAATTTACTGTATTTATTGATTTACTTTCATGTTACGTTCTCTTCTTGCAGCCCCATTCTTGTTCGCGGTTACTAGCACACTGTAGACTTCCCCGCTCTGTTCCACAGGCTTGTTTACCTGCTGTACAAGACACTGACTCCCCAAACTGCACGGACTTCTTAATCTGCCTCATAATAGGTTTCCCTCTATGCTGTGGATGGGTAGTTTGCTTGTTGTTATTTTATTGTTGCACTCTGTTACTGCTGGGTGTTTTTATGGTTCCTTTGAGAGGGAGATGGCTTGAGGATCCAGTGGTTAACACGTGCTATCATTGACTGGAAGCTGGAAGGTGGGCAGAGAAGGCTGACAAGAGAGCTGAGAGTAGAAGTCCGTGGAGCTCTTCCATTGTCTGTGGGTGGAATAGAGGATGGAAAGCACTCCTAGATACAGGGCATAAGAGAGAAATCAAAGTTACGTTTCTGCATCATACCAAAGCCGGCTGTTTTTCGGGCCATCTAGCAGAGATACCCCCCACCCACACACCCCAAGGACAAACTGGTCACTGTTAGCCAATTGTGAGACTGTGATATGAACCCGATACTAGGGTAGTTGTGTGGGTCAGTAAAGAAAGAAAGGACTTAAGGACACTTTATTCAAATTCCTACCACCCTTGGTATACTGGGACTGTTATTTCTGTTATATCCGATAAACGGGAAAAAAGTCGATTACTCTGTGGCCCAAAAATGAGCAGATTTTTTTGTTCATCTTGTTCCACGTTGTGTATTAAAAATTTCAAGCAGCAATCTCTGGCTCCAGTCCATGCACCACATATTCCCGCAGTCTCTGGTACACCACTATTGCAGCGACCAAGGATCGGCCACAGCCTAGGAGACAGCGGGGTAGATTTTTGGGCCCAGTCACAGTGGCTCTACTGTCTCCCACCCGGAGGGTAACCGGTGACACGTTCAAGGGCCGAGGGCCAGTCTGCTTAAACGGGGGGTCCCACTTTGGGGAAATACTTTAGTCCTTTTGTCACTCGTGACGCCATCGTTTCTTCTGCTGTGGAGAATCCTGCTGTTGGAGGAAATCCTTTGTCACGCAGCTTCTGTGGGGGAATTCCTTGTTGATGGAGTAAAACCACACACACACACAGGTACTCTTTAAGACACAGCCTCTGGAAATGGACGGGCAACTGGTCGTTTTACTTAACTTCAACAGATTAGAAATTAGCAGCAACTGGCTTAATGGTGCGACAGGGAGATTTCATGGGGGTGCAGGAGAAACCACAGTTTAAGTTATCGGTAGGTCTTGGCCCGGGGTACACTCTTACTTCTCTTTCTCTCTCTCTACCAGTCCACACTCACTCACTACTCCACCCTGCATGACTACCAAAGCACTTCAGTTGTTCTCACAGACAAGAGGCCATCCTCTTGGCCTCCTCCATCTTCTGTATCTGTGGGCTGAAGGTGCCCACAGACAGCTGCCTTGTCTCCTTCCTTTCTTCCCTCCTTACCACCAGAAGATCACCACTTTTATATCCTTGCATACAACATGTGACCAAAAAGCAGTTACATTTTCCAGACAGTCAGCTCACATACCAGACAGTTAACGCTTTCAGTGCTGCAGCTAGGCAATGCACACCAGTCTTGCAACACAGAAGACACTGACGAGACAAATGCATTTGTACTGGATAGGAGGGGCCCCTTTTGTACTGGGCCACTACACTATGCCTCGTGCCTACTTCCTGTCAAGTTCAAGTCCTGAACCAGTCTAGCCCTAATTGGGTCATCAGTTATTATTGACCCCAGCTGCCACCTACAACGACAGAGAAACAATGGTGACTATGAAGTAGCTGGTTCTTGTGCTTCAAGTGCTGCTTCCGCAGTCCAACCAGTTACTCGCTCCCCTCAAGATGACAGAGAGGATCCTTGTCTATGACCCTCGACCAACTTAGGGTGGGTTCACATTTGCGTTGGAACCTCTGTCGTAGATCCAGCACAAATTACTGGAAGAAAAAGCACTGGATGCAGCCCTTTTTCTTCCCGTAAAATTTCGGGCAGCTGAAAAGAAACTGAATGGACCCCATTATAGTTAATGGGGTCTGTTCTGCGCTGTTTGGTTCCGTCATAAAACACAGCAGCTCAGCCAGGGAATTCCCATTTACTGCTCTCCAAACGGAGAAGGAAAATGGAACTCCCGCCTCACATGTGAAACCACCCTTACCACTACACAGCTATAGTTAAATAATTAGATTGTACAGTAGACTGCCTCTCCATCCTGCACAGGCTTGTTTTACCTTCTGTACAGCACAGTAACTCTCCATGCTGCACAGCAGAGACTTGTTTTATCTGTCTACAATTCATTTCCTTACCTGTCTGTAGAGTCTTGTTTTAAGACTTTCCCATTCTGATAGATTCAGGGCAAAAATAAAACATGCAACACAATGAGAAATGAGATATAAGGATGATTGTATCATCTGTAATCTGGGCTTAGAGAGGGAGATGGGAGACATTGTAAATCTAATAGAGCCGTGTCCCAGTGCCCATCAGTATTGATGATATGCTTGCTTGCTTATAGCCGCCCTTGTAAGTGACACATGGCACACAAAGACCACCCTGGCCCGGCACAAGCTCCATTGTGTTCAAACTAATTAAGATTCTCATAAAGATGATGGAATGAAATGTGGCTGTTTACACAAGAAATGAGATGTTAATCAACATTTTCATTGTAGACGCGAGTGTGATGACTGAGTTGTTTATTGGGTGATATAAAGTGCCACCGTTTATCACTGTTACATTGTTACCAGCCGCACATTTTACCCTCGTCGCTGCAAATTCTTCATTCAAATATATAGTTATGATGTGGACGTTTATTGGCAAAATAGCTGGAAATGAGTGATGATGGGAATAACATTATTCTGGCAGTGATGGGGGAGCACTGTCAGCCTCTCAGCTATGCAGAATATCACATTATGTAGACTGGATGAATTTAAAGACATATTAAATGACACTATCAATAAAAGCAGAAAACATGGAGACACGGCTAATCCCATTTAACACAGCAGTGACTGATCATCAGCCGCGGGCTCCTACACATACATAATATTAATCATCATATAGATTGTCACGAACTGGGCCTTCTCAGCATGTGACGCGGGCATGACCGAAAAGGGCTAATTTACTTCCACTCCCTCATAGATCACACCCCAACACAGTCCTACATGCCTCAAAATACATGCTGCCAGTAGTGTTGAGTGATCAGTGAAATATTCGGGTCGGAACTGCCTGACCCGATTTTAAATATTATTGTGAATCGGAGCAGTCAATTCCGACTCCTATTGAAATCCATAGGGGTAAAATCTGGATGCACTAAAGTGTGTGTGGTTTTTCTTCTATGAAAGTGGCTCAGTTCTCAGCACTGTTGCCTTTCAGTGCTGGGGCCCTGGGTTCCAATCCCATTAAGGATAACATACACATGGACTTTGAAAAACTCCATCCAGATGTTGCCCTTGGTCATATTTGAAGCCACAACTCCAGCATTGCAAGACAGCAGTGATAATAACTGAGCCACCACACCTTTCCTTTCTGCTCTAAAGAAAGAGACAAACAAGAAGAATTAAAAAAGAACCTGAAAACAGCATCTAAATATTGCCCATGGACTTATTTGAACCTACCACTCCAACACCTAAAGGCAGCGGTTCTAACAACTGAGCCAGCACACACTTCTTTTTTCTCCTTTCTCCAGAGGAGAGGAACAATAATAATAAACACAAAGAATGCATACAACCTCCATGCAGATGTTGTCCATAATCAGATGTGAACCTAGAATCCCAGCAGTACACGGCAACAGTGCTAGCCACTGAGCCACCAAGCTTTTTCCTTCTTCCTCCATTACTCTGGAGGAGGAAAGGGAGAAAAAGAAGGAGAAGGAAAGAAGATCTTATTCTCCTTCATATATTTCTTCCCTTTTTCCTTCCCCTTCTCCTTCTCCCCCTTCTCTGTCTTATACTTCTTCTTCGTCGCCTTCTCCTTATTCTTATCCTTCACTTTCTTCTTCTTCTTCTTCTTCTACTTCTCCGCTGGAGGAGTAGGAGGAAGAAGAAATGAAAAAAGATGGAGAAGATGAAAGAACAACAAAAGAAAGAATAAGCATGGTGGTTCAGTCTTTAGCACTGTGTCCTTACAGTGCTGGGGTCTTAGATTCAACTCTTTCCAAAGAAACCATCGCCTTGGACGTTGTATGTTCTCTTTGCATTTCTCTGTGTTCTCCCTATTCTCAAGAGATGGAGGACCAGGCATGGTCGATCAGTTGCTGGCATTTCTGCCTTGCAGTGCTGGAATTATAAGTTCAACTTTGACCAAGAGCAACATCTGAATAGGTTTTTTTACATTCTGTTTGTGTTTATTCGTGTTTTTCTAATTTTCTGAAACAGAGCAGATAAGTGTGGTGGCTCAGTTGCTAGCACTACTGGAGTTATGGTTCAAATGTGAACAAAGACAACATCTGGATGGAGTTTTTCAAAGTCCATTCAGATGTTATCTTTGATGGGATTTGAACCTGGTACCCCAGCACCGAAAGGCACCAGAGCTAACTACCAAGTCTCTTGCTTTCTCATATAAAATAAAAGCAAAAATAGTTACAAAAATAAAAGTGGAACACCAGATCTTTCCTATTAGATTGTATAAATTGGGGTGCTGGGTGTGTCTCGAGCAGTTCCTGTATAGGTTCATACAATTTCCTGGCGTATGACAGGGACAATTGGTTTGGACCTCATGTTTAATATATTCCAGCCACACTCCAATGACTCTTCTCCTGACTATCTGATAGGGGTGGGCTGAGTAGCTGCAGGATTATACACTTTTGCAGACATAATTATTATTTTGGTTGTACCTCTCCGTAGGAAGGTCCTGTGACTGTCATGTTTCTGTACATATTTTTAGAAACACTTTGACACTAAACACAGGGATCATGTCTTACTTGGTTGAGCAGATACTGAGTTTTGGTGGGGTTCCTAATGCCCTCTGATTCTTCCGTTCAGAACACAGGAAGCAGCTGGATTCCCAATCACAATCATATCAATGGTATTACACAGAGAATGAATAATAACAGAAAAATTGTAAATTGTGATTTTTTTTTTGTTTGCATGCTAAATATCACTGTACCTTATTAGCACATACAATGTTAATATTGAACACACTCATAACATAGATCTTCTATGATCACTGCTCCACCCTCTACAGTCTATCGGCTACTTTGACAATATGACCCCATCATACATTAACCTGCATCCTCCATCACTGGTCAATAGGAATGATTTTTTTTCACTATACTCCAATCTCCTCCCTCCTGGTTCCTTCCACCCATCTCCTTCCTTCATTGTGGACCCAAGTAAAAAACATATGACCATCAAACTAGTTCACCTCATCTTTATTTACTCACAAGGGGACAGTGTCCAAGTTAGTTTGCCCCAATTGAAGGAGAATGTGGCTCACCTAGGATGGGCCTCCTCTCTATGAAGTGGAACCTTAACTACCTCTATGATACATATGCTATTCTTTAGTTCATTAGCTCAGTACCCTCTAGTGAAGGAATAATAGTAGAAAATGGCCAAATCTGTGCAAACAATACAAAACTTCACAGTAATGTTATAAATTACCATTGCACTCCAGTATATAATCACTAACATGAACTGTCAGCATATACCATACTGCCAGGGGTTATTCAGAGCAGTCGCCTAATCCAACAGTATACTAAAATGTTTATTTTAGAAGTAGAATTAGAGCTCGGGTTAAGCCCTTGTTAAATATTTGCAAATTTTCAAACTTTTTAAAATCCCATTTTTCAGATGTCAAAGCAACATATGGAATGAATTCATCATGTGACGTTAGTTTCAATTGCTGCAGCCAATCAGAAGTGAGAGCGCGGAGGAGATATGTGAGAGTCCCCACTATGTTCTTGCTGTCTCTCTGTGAGACATCTGCTGATACATCATCCATCATGCTGAAACCTGTCAATAGTCTGCTATACAGAACCCTGAGTGTTAGTCCGCTGCAGTGACGGGGACGCCTCGCCTGTCCCGACAGGAGACTCCATCCATGTCAAACTGTCAGTAAGCACTTGACATATGTGCGGTTTACTCAGACCCGTGAATGTGTTATTTAACAAAATAACACAGGACCAGTGCAAGCCTGAACATCACAGCCCTAGGGGCCTTTCACACGGGATAGAATAGTCCGCAACATCGCCATATGCCCTCCTGTGGAATATTCAGCACCAAAATTTGCAGATTTTAATGCAGAATTGAAAATAGTAGAATTCTACCAGCAATTCCGCATCAAAATCTGCAGTTACCAGTGAAGATTCTGCTACGGAATTCCGGAACTGCATATTCTACAACGCTGTTGCGGAATATTCTATCCCATGTAAAATCTCCCTTATATGTGAGCTTGAAAAAACATGATATGTTTTTTGCATGTCCTGATATCACAAATCAGTCATTACAATGGAAATATTCCTGTCTTGAGTGACAGCCAGTCTTATACTCCAGTGACAACCAAAGCTGCGTGCCAACTCTTATGACTTACTTTTGGCTCTTTTATCTGCCTCCATCTACCTTGGTGTCCCCTGCTGGTTATGTGCCTGCATTAAGAATATCTTTTGGCTTTGCTCATTGGGAGAGTTACACTGCATTTGGAAAGTCTTCAGACTAGAGATGAGCGAACGCGTTCGTCCGAGCTTGATATTCGTGCGAATATTAGGGTGTTCGGGATGTTCGTTATTCGTAACGAACACCATGCGGTGTTCTGGTTAATTTAACTTTCTTCCCTGAGACGTTAGCGCTTTTTTTTGGCCAATATAAAGACAGGGAAGGCATTACAACTTCCCCCTGCAACGTTTAAGCCCTATACCACCCCCCTGCTGTGAGTGGCTGGGGAGATAAGGTGTCACCCGAGTATTGAAATCTGCCCCTCCCGCGGCTCGCTATGGATGCATTCTATATGCGCTCAATGGGGCCAGCGGCAGCAGCGCTGACCCCATTGAGAACATATAGAAGACAAATCCTTCTTCTCTGGCACAGCTGTAACAGCTGTAGCAGAGAAGAACGATGTTTGCCCATTGAATTCAATGGAGCGGCAATACAGCATGTTCCACTGAATGCAATGGGCTGCCGGCGATCGCAGGATGAATGGTCGGAAAGGGGTTAAATATATAACCCCTTTCCTGCAATTCATCCAGAAATGTGTTACACTAAAAATATATACCGGCGTATAAGGCGACGGGGCGTATAAGACGACCCCCCAACTGTCACCTTATACGCCGGTAATACAGTGGAGCAAAGAATAAAAAGCATTACTTACGTTTTTAGATGATCTGCGGCGCTCCTGCAGGCTGTCACTCCCTCCTGGTCCACGGCAGAGTATTGCTTTCTCCACGAAAGACTTTAAATCCCTGCCTCCAGAAGCACACGTGCCTTCAGCCAATCACAGCCAATGACAATGATGTCATTGAATGGCTGTGATTGGCTGTGTTTCTGGAGGCGGGGATTTCAAGGCTTGAAATCCCCGCCTCCAGAAACACAGCCAATCACAGCCATTCAATGACATCATTGTCATTGGCTGTGATTGGCTGAAGGCACGTGTCTTTCTGGAGGCAGGGATTTAAAGCCTTTCATAGAGAAAGCTTGTCTGCCGTGGATTAGGAGGGAGTGACAGCCTGCAGGAGCGCCGCAGATCATCTAAAAACGTAAGTAATGATTTTTATTCTTTTCTCCACTGTATTACCGGCGTATAAGGTGACAGTTGGGGGGTCGTCTTATACGCCTCGTCGCCTTATACGCCGGTATATATTTTTAGTGTAACACATTTCTGGATGAATTGCAGGAAAGGGGTTATATATTTAACCCCTTTCCGACCATTCATCCTGCGATCGCCGGCAGCCCATTGCATTCAGTGGAACATGCTGTATTGCCGCTCCATTGAATTCAATGGGCAAACATCGTTCTTCTCTGCTACAGCTGTTACAGCTGTGCCAGAGGAGGACGATCTTTATGCTGACAGTGGGGGGGGGGGGGCACTCTTGCCGCTATTGTGGCTTAATAGTGGGACCTGTGAACTTGAGATGCAGCCCACCATGTAGCCCCTCGCCTGCCCTATCCGTCACTGTGTCATTCCCATCACTTTCCTGAATTGCCCAGATTTTCACACATGAAAACCTTAGCGAGCATCGGCGAAATACAAAAATGTTCTGGTCGCCCATTGACTTCAATGGGGTTCGTTGTTCGAAACGAACCCTCGAGCATCACGGGAAGTTCGTTCCAAATAACGAACACCCGAACATTTTGGTGTTCGCTCATCTCTACTTCAGACCCTTTCCCTTTTTTGCATTTTATTATGCAGAAAGATGTTGTTTTCACTTTGTCATTATGGGGTACTGAGTGCAGAATGATGGGGAAAAACTTGAAAATGTTTTAAAATTTGCACAAGGCCACAATATAACAAAATGATGTAAAAAAGTGGAAGGGTCTGAAGACTTTCCAAATCCATTGTACATCAGAGTAGAGCAAAAGCTAACTGTGCCCCAACTCCAATGATGCCCAGCATTAAATTATACAATCAGAGAGAGAGAGAGAGAGAGAGATATGATGCGATTCACCACTGTGTCCTGCTCTGCAGATCACGCACAGTAACAAGCAGTATATAGTCAGAGGATAGAGACGTCTCCTGCACAATGGACTTGGCCCTTAACTGAACTCTGCCGGCAGACAAGCCTTAGGCATCAGAGAGTCCCCATCCTGCCCTCTGCCCTACAAATTCCTTAAGAAGTTTTGTTTTTCATGGAGGTCCTCGGCTGTGAAAAGATCTCATCTTTCTTACAAATGTCTCCAAGGTCCCCAGTGCAACTTATCATAACACTTCAGTGCGCTGTTCGCATGGAGATGCCTTTCCTCCAAGTGACAGGTTAAGGACTCCCTGGAGATCCCAGCAAACAGGACAAAACTTCCCCAGCTCGGATTTATGTCCCTGGAGCACAGAGGAGAACGCACCTTCATCTGGATTTATACCACTAATATCTGCAATGCAGCCGGCAGACAGAACCACTGAGGCCAATATGAAGTCCAGATAATAGGGAGATTGGTTCAGCTCATAGCTGGGGCCTGGAGATCATGTTGTCAGCCCACGAGATATTCCCTATAAGTCAATTCCAAACATTAAATCCAGGCAACCCTCCAGTCATTGCCCTTCTGCGGAGTGTGAGGTGGCCATACTTCATGGATCGCGTCATATTAGCTGGTGTTCAGGGCTGTGTCATCAGGAATATATTTTATAGATCAAGTCAAGTTAAACCAATTCATGTGTAAGGAGGTGGAGGAGCACGTCCGCTCCTCCATCAATATGACAAGCAGCTGAGCTGATGGGCACTCATCATGCTGGACTGTAAGCCCCTTCCACTCCAATCTTCCAGGAACGTCAAGAAGGAGAGACCCTGACCCCTATATATGGTGACAGGGCTAGTACATCACCAGCCCTGGGGATCAGCTACATGTTAGGGATATGTAGGGGGTTTAGTCCCTACCCCAACATGATACAGGCAGAGAATCAAAAGGAGTAGAAGCAGAAAGGGGTAGTATTTAAGAACTTCACAGGTGCCATTAGAATTAGTCTGGCACAGTTGAAAAAAAACTATCTTCTTAAAGTGGTGGAGGTCAGCGGAAGGTGCGACCGTATCCCCATGCAGAGGATTGGCCATAGCAAAAAGGGCAGGGGCAGAGTGATCAGTGATCAGCAAGCTAAGGAGGGCGCAGTTAATGTGAGACACGGCAAGCAAATTGAAAGAGGGCATTCCCTTGTGTTGCTGAAAGCTTGAAAGCTAGAGTAGGGCCTAGTAGAGATCGGAGAAGAGGGATACCTCCGTGATCGAGAGTAAGAAGGTCCAGTACAGAGGAGAGAGGAGAAAAATCTGTGACTCAAGAGGATTTGAGAGTAGAGAAGCAATCGGTGGCTATGTGTATGTATGCTGATGAAAGACCCTGTAGAATGTGTAGTCAGCCATACAAAGTGGGTGAACAAACTCTGACATATGCTAGACAGATAAACTTAGGTCTGCTATATCTGTATCAGTAAAGCATGGATATTTCTAGTCTTCTTTGAATTAACCCTGCATTCACATTTAATATTTGCACTAGAGATGAGCGAACGTACTCGTCCGAGCTTGATACTCGTTCGAGTATTAGGGTGTTCGAGATGCTCGTTACTCGAGACGAGTACCACGCGATGTTCGAGTTACTTTCACTTTCATGTCTGAGACATTAGCGCGCTTTTCTGGCCAATAGAAAGACAGGGAAGGCATTACAACTTCCCCCTGCGACGTTCAAGCCCTATACCACCCCCTTGCAGTGAGTGGCTGGCGAGATCAGGTGTCACCCAGAGGCATAACTTGAAGCTTCTGGGCCCCAATGCAAAACCTGTAACAAGGCCCCCAACTCTAATGCTTTATTCATAGTACTGGGCTACCTATATGGAGAAGAGAGGCCTTATGGGCCCCCTAAGGCTCCTGGGCCTGGGTGCAACCGCATCCCCTGCACCCTCTACAGTTACGCCCCTGGTGTCACCCGAATATTAAAATCTGCCCGCCCGCGGCTCGCCACAGATGCATTCTGACATAGTTCAGGGAAAGTGCTGTTGATGCCAGAGCTGCTATAGGGAGAGCGTTAGGAGTGATTTTAGGCTTCAAGAACCCCAACGGTCCTTCTTAGGCCATAGAAATCGCAGATCGCACCTATCTGCGATCTGCGATTCCTGTTCTCTTCTCTATATGCGCTCAATGGGGCCGGCGGCAGCAGCGCCGACCCCATTGAGAACATATAGCAGACAAATCATTCTTTTCTGCCACAGCTGTAACAGCTGTGGCAGAGAAGAACGATGTTTGCCCATTGAATTCAATGGAGCCGGCAATACAGCAGGTTCCACTGAAAGCAATGGGCTGCCGGCGTGCGCGGGATGAATTGTCGGGAAGGGCTTAAATATATAAGCCCTTCCCTGCAATTCATCCAGAAATGTGTTAAAATAAATATATATATATATATACTTACCTTGTCCCGGCAGACGGAGTTCAGCCGCGGCGGCCGGCAGTGGGTGTGAAGGGGGTGTGAGTCAGACTCAGCGCTGAGCCAATCAGGGGGCAGGTCTGACTCACACCCCCTTCACACCCACTGTAGGCCGGCCGCGCTGAACTCCGTCTGCCGGGACAAGGTAAGTATATACCGGCGTATAAGGCGACGGGGCGTATAAGACGACCCCCCAACTGTCACCTTATACGCCGGGAATACAGCAGAGCAAAAAATAAAAATGATTACTCACTTCCCCCGGCGTTCTGCGGCGCTGCTGCAGGCTGTCGCTCCCTCCTGGTCCCTGGCAGAGCATTGCTTTCTGGACGCAGGGCTTGAAATCCCCGCCTCCAGAAAGCTACTGTGATTAGCTAACACACGCCGTCAGCCAATCACAGCCATTCAATGACATCATTGTCATTGGCTGTGATTGGCTGAAGGCATGTGTGTTTTCTGGAGGCGGGGATTTAAAGCCCTGCGTCCAGAAAGCAATGCTCTGCCGGGGACCAGGAGGGAGCGACATCCTGCAGCAGCGCCGCAGAACGCCGGGGGAAGTGAGTAATGATTTTTATTTTTTGCTCCGCTGTATTCCCGGCGTATAAGGTGACAGTTGGGGGGTCGTCTTATACGCCCCGTCGCCTTATACGCCGGTATATACGGTATATTTTTTTTATTTTTACACATTTCTGGATGAATTGCAGGGAAGGGCTTCTATATTTAAGCCCTTCCCAACAATTCATCCCGCGCACGCCAGCAGCCCATTGCTTTCAGTGGAACCTGCTGTATTGCCGGCTCCATTGAATTCAATGGGCTAACATCGTTCTTCTCTGCCACAGCTGTTACTGCTGTGGAAGAGGAGAACGATCTTTATGCTGACAGTGCGGGGGGGGGGGGACCCACTCTTGCCGCTATTGTGGCTTAATAGTGGGACCTGGGAACTTGAGATGCAGCCCAACATGTAGCCCCTCGCCTGCCCTATCTGTTGCTGTGTCGTTCTCATCACTTTCTTGAATTGCCCCGATTTTCACAAATGAAAACCTTAGCGAGCATCGGCGATATACAAAAATCAAAAATGCTCGGGTCGCCCATTGACTTCAATGGGGTTCGTTACTCGAAACGAACCCTCGAGCATCGCGATAATTTCGTCCCGAGTAACGAGCACCCGAGCATTTTGGTGCTCGCTCATCTCTAATTTGCACTATTAGGGCCCCAGTGAAAAAGTGAGCCCCAGATCAAGTTGGCAACCTGCCCCTTCCTAATGGGTAATGTGGACTTGTACATGGCCCTAGTTCACCATTTTAGCCAAAAATGTGACTGCAATGTGTGAATTAGCCCTCATACACTTCATGATGGCATCGCGTCTCCTTTATTACCCTGTGTGGCCTATGGGTGATGATGATAGGGCTTAGGGCTTTGTCTTACACCGTTGCACTGGTGACGTCATCAATCTTAGGGCATCAAGTTTAGACCCTACTAATGTTGCATTGCTCCTGGCCACTGATATGAGTCCATCAAAGAGGGGGTTAGGTGGAATAGGTTAAGAGGTTTATTCTTGGCTTGGTAGAAGTTTTATTAAAGATGAAGACGTTGCGATTTTCCTCCTAGAACACCGAAGAGAAGTGAGTAATATCCTCTCCTGCAAGAAAGATGGAAACCTCTGACTTGCAGGTGTAGGCGAGAGATCGCTGGCAGATAATGTATCCGTCTGGTGAGAGCGCACAGAACATTCCTCTATACACAGCCCTGTCATTAGGCCTGCTGCTTAATACAACCATTACTGGGGCTTGCTAGAGCAGAGAAGATTTGTGTGCAATTTGCTCCAGCCAAGGGTAATGAGGGTGTCCATTAGCGGCTGCTCATTCCTTACACCTGACTGTGTGACAACAGAGGTTGCAATTTTCCAGGAAAGGAGAAACATTTAGAAATTAAATTTCCTAATTGTGTAGATTTTTGGTCATTGGTATATGGACATTATATCCACAGTGTTAACCCCTTCATTGACCCGAGGATACTGAGGTTTATGCACTAATAACTTCTATGGAAATTCAATTGCAGAGCACAGATATCATCAAGACTGACAAGCAGGAACGTCCATCCTGATCATAAATGAGAAATCCTCCTCAAAAACCCAAACTAAACCTCTGATGAAATATTTATGTACGAGGCATGACTGTGCCAGGATCATTGACTTCATGTGTCACTGTAGTAATGACTGACCAAGAAAGTGCAAGGAGGGAGTCTGAACTTTAAGAGTGGTGCCCAGCCTGTCACTCACATGGTTCAGTGGTTACATAGTCTACTCTAAGGCCAACCAGAAATGCAAAAATTATTTTGTGGTCTAGTGGTTTGTGGAGAATGGGTCAAACACAAAAAGATATTGATATTCATGATATGAAGGATTTTCTGCAGGCACAGGACTATATGTCAAGAGTTAAAGGATGACTCCGCCAGGATGGAGTCAGTGGAGATTTCATGGTAACCTAACCTCTTTCATTTATTAGATACTATTATAATTCTTGTATGAGATGATTTTCCAGTGGAGTTCTTCCCAGCGTAGTGACTTCTCCCACCTCCACCCCCCATACCATTAGCATTCCCGCTCATACAGGGCAGTTGGCTCTGTTATCTCTTCCACCATCTTAACTTCTGTCCTTGACATTTCCTTTTATTATCTTCTCCAATAAACTTTTAAGAGCCATCATGTTGTGAACAGTACAACCCACCGTGGCTATAATCTCAATTTCTAGTAAAGAAATTCTATGTTCTCGCTTCAACCTCCTGCATTCACTTAACACAGCTAAGCTTTTACTCTGTACTTAGGTTGGAGCTGGAGCTTTTCCAGTGCATTACTGATGGATTATTTCCAGGGCTGAGCACAGTACGTTATTTAGTCTCATTCCTTTGGACTTCCCCGCCCATTGGTAATACACTATATATTAACTGTACCCCTGGTACCAAGAACATGGCTATTTCCACAGAGGGAAGTGTTTCCTGTGTAACTAGAGCAAATAAGATACTGAAGAATGAGGTCACAATACCATATTACAGTAAATTCAATGCAATGTACATACATACAAATCTAGGCGTGCTTAAAGCTTCAAGGACACACTGATGCTCGTGGTGCTGGACAATGTTATACTGATGAAGGACCGAGGTAGGGTTCGGCTGGGTGGGTGGATGAGATCAAACATCCATGGCAGCTGACTTTTGGAAACCAGGAAACATTGAATTGCCTAGTGCTGATGGGTAGGCTGAAGCAAAGGTGTGGTCGCTAGCATTTCTCACGAGGTAGAAAACATATAAGGGCGGAGTGATTGGTCGAAGCCACATAGTAGCAGAATCCCGGAGTGTTGAATAGAAAGTTTATTAGAACACTGGTAATTTAAAGGGGTTGTCCCACGAAAGCAAGTGGGGTTATACACTTCTGTATGGCCATATTAATGCACTTTGTAATGTACATTGTGCATTAATTATGAGCCATACAGAAGTTATCAGAAGTTATTCACTTACCTGTTTCGTTGCTAGCGTCCTCGTCTCCATGGTGCCGTCTAATTTTCAGCGTCTAATCGCCGGATTAGACGCGCTTGCACAGTCCGGTCTTCTTCTTTTCTGAATGGGGCCGCTCGTGCCGGAGAGCGGCTCCTTGTAGCTCCGCCCCGTCACGTGCCGATTCCAGCCAATCAGGAGGCTGGAATCGGCAATGGACCGCACAGAAGACCTGCGGTCCACCGAGGTAGAAGATCCCGGCGGCCATCTTCACCAGGTAAGTAAGAAGTCACCGGAGCGCGGGGATTCAGGTAAGCACTATCCCGTTTTCTGTTTTAACCCCTGCATCGGGTTTGTCTCGCACCAAACGGGGGGGCTATTGAAAAAAAACAAAACCCGTTTCGGCGCGGGACAACCCCTTTAATACCAAAGGTATCTCCAGCTTGGCCTAGGCGGAGGTATGTGGGAACTGTCAGCAGAGAACTGTCAAGAACTGGTACTTGCATTAGTAGAATTGGCAAGTTACGCTTCCTCTAAAAGAGGGTTCGGACCGGACAAATTCCAAAGTGGAGTCCGAAGTGATAACTAACCACAGCGTTCTTTCGGAATTGTCCCTTCTCTTAGGTTGTTTATACACAACTAGCCATAGGACCCTTCCTGTATTTGCTGCACTACAAAACGTAAATACCAAGCAAGGTATTTGCATTTTGTACTGCAGATACCAAACAAGGTATTTACATTTCTACATCCCCCCTCCTTTACACATGGTTGCTCCCGACCATGGGTACAGGAGCTTAAACAATTAAAGCAGTTAAAGCAATGGCATTGCAAAACAAGTTAAACATGCCATTGCCCCAACTTTTGGGCTGTGGCACCGGGAACATGCGTCCTGCTTCAACTGCTGATGTCAAACTGTAATGTATGTGAACATCAGGTCTGGATTGGCATACTGGGCCAGTAACTGGTGACAATGGAGAAGTAGCAGATGGTTGCCCAGCCCAGCAGCTCAACGATGTTGTTTTTGCTAATAGAAGCACTGCAACCTCCCCCATTGTAGTTTTTGCCCCGGTATCAAAGGAGCATATATTTCAGGTCCAATTATCACCAACTCCAAATCAGTTTCATAGGCCTAATCCTACTCCTTTATGGGGAAAGGTTCACTTCTCTCCTTTGGCAATAGATTGCAGCTGCCCAGATGCCACGTGGGCCTTTTTCTTTGTGAGTAAAACACCCTCTCCCTTACACATGAGTCATGTTGCTCCAGAGACATGTCCTGTCGAGCCACGAATAAGCAGTGCACAAAAATATGGTCTTTATGTTGGAAATCCTGGATCAAACCGTACCCAGCCCAGTCATCATAATGTATTATCTCTCCAAAGCTACACAATGTAGCATGCTCCTCAGGGGTGTACTTCTGTAGCTCTTCTCAGGCTGGCTGAGTCTCTTACGTTTCCCACCAGGTAGGGAAAATACAATGGCTTAGTCATTGATCACAGCCACATGTTAACAAAGTCCTGGATTGTTGAACAGAATGTTTGTTAGAACACTGGTAAATAAACACCAAAGGTATCTTCAGCTTGTCCTAGGCAGAAGAATGCGGGAACACCAGCAGATTCTTAACTGTCATAATAATTATTAGTAGTACTCAGTCTCCGCTCCACGCTTCGTTCTGCAGTGACACAGCCATTTCTCTGATTTCCTCCTTTCTTTCCAAAGGAAACAAAGCAGTTGGGCTCTTGTGCATGACAATTAACAACCATCTGTTGTATAGTGAGATGGCTTTGAATGACATGGGAACACGAGTACATGTGTTATGACTTAGTGTCTGACCAGCGGAGTCTTTGATATAGTTCTGAGCGATTGGTTTCTGCTTAAAGAGGTTGTCCAGGGCTAGAAAAACATGCCTACTTTCTTCCAAATACAGTCCACTCTTGTCCATAGGGTTGTGTTGGATATTGCAGCTCAGCTACAGTGAAGTGAATAGGAGTTGAGTTGCAATACCCGACACAACTCACCAACAAGGGTGGTGCTGTGATTGAAAGAAGGTATTTTTATAACCCAGGACAACCCCTTTAAGCTACTATCTGTAAAAATCTATTTCCCAAATGGGGACAGTCAGGGTTAGACATGAAACAAACTTGGCTGTGGAAGCAACATGGAGCCTTAAAATGTCTGTATAAATCAAACTACTAACAACCACTTGTCTGTAGTATGTGTGTGAGTGCTTCTGATGCTCCGCCCCTGGTAACGCCATCGCTCTGCCCCCTGGTGACGCCATCGACAGAGTCTGACCGACAGAAGAACAGCACAGATAGGGCTCTTGGAAGGGGAGGACAAAAATAACACACTGAGAATAGAACTAAGCCATTATTATCTCAGAAGACACAACTCAGCAGGCCTGACAGAACACATTGACCGACCACCACTACAGAGATCCAGTGGGCTAAAGGACCTGTGGTGATGTCATTGCTGTGAGAGGAGCCAAATTGTGTTTGTCGTTTGTGGTAATCAAGCTGCTGTGAGTGTGATGTGCCACCAGAAACACTGGGACTATAATGTCCTAATAATTACTAGCCATGTCTTATACGCCAGTCACATCCAGAGCTGCATTCAGTGGCTAGTGTACTGTTAGTTCCAAGGATGCATGATGTCACATATCACTGCCTCAGGGTCTGTACAAAGCATACTATGCTCAGTACCTCCTTGGATATGCTCACCTAGCAAGAGCTAAGGCCTGGCTATAAAATGATGTTCTGATGAAATATATGACATTATATAATGATACACATGCTATAATATGATGTTATAATATACATGCTATAGGCTGCTACAATAATAATAGGATTTACATACACTTATATCTGAAGCTACTTTCTGAGGTTGAGACATTGTGTATAGAATAGTGGGAGTTGTATTCCCCGCTGCGGTAGGATGCCTGGGCTATTAGCAGTGTGTTTGGATGCCGGTATATCTGTTTGTTGCTGGCAGGATTCTCCTAGTATAGGTGATTTGTCACCTCGGCTCAGGCACTAAACACATCCAGATGTTACTTTGATTTGTACATAACACTTTACAATCAGAACAGGATAAAACTCTGCAAAACTCTGGCTTTAAATCACAGCCTCCCTCGCGCGTCTTTTGTCTCTGCTCCACTATCTGCGGCGCTCACCGGTATTTTTGGTGTCGGTATCTATTAATAGGAGGAGATCTGAAACGATAAAATTCTCAGCATTTACCTTCACCAACAGCAACGTAGAAAACTACAGTGATTGCATTTTTGATTTATCGTCGACTCTCAGTCGGTGCCAGATGAAAAACTGCACCGTGTTCTGATATTATATCAGCTCTGTATAGCACCCCTAGATTTGCTCACACATTGCTCCCCTTCATGTTAGGTCATCAAGACTGAAGAACCACAATTCTCAGCAGGACTACCCTGCAGCAATGGGGAGTCAAAGATTTACCCCAAATCTTTGTTTTTACTGGAGACATAGTGGAAGCATCTGGACCTTGGTGCCACCACCTACTCCATGAGGACATCACGGGCCACCACCTACTCCATGATGACATCACATATCACCACCTACTACCATTACATCATGTGTTATCACCTAATCAAGGATTACATCATGTGCTACTGCAACATCCCAGCTGAGCGCGCCAAAGTGGGGGAGACCACGGGGATTGAAAGACGGTTGTCACGGGTGGCTCTCTAATCCCTACCGACAGTGGCGATAACAGGGCTCTGCTCAGCTGTCGCACAGTGGCACAAATAACGTATAAGGATACGTTTAGAATCAGTAGTTGTTTTGTCACGGGTGATGCCAGTACTCCAACCTGAACTCCCTAGTGTAATGATGGCGGAATAACTTGAGACAAGTCCAGTAGCTTGTATTAGTAAACTGGGAGTACGCAGTTTAACTAAAGCTTGTTGTAATGACAGATGATCTTTTAGCGTTACACAGGTGTAGCAGAGCCAACAATGATGCAGTTGATTGACACGATGAAAACAGTAGATTTACAATTTGATTCACATTTATTTTCAATGCTCTCTCTCTAGTTCCAGAGGGTACTCATTAATCTTCCCCCAGTTGTTACTAGCTGAAGGGCTTACTGGAAGTATAGTATGCAGGAGTGAAAAGACAGTTGTAATGGCCACTGAACTAATCGTGGCTTTGAATTCACCGGGTAGTTAAACCCACTGTTAGGTGGGATGATGGCCTTCAACTCTTTTCATCTCGATGCTGGAAAGACAAAGAAGCTGAAAGGGACCTCGCTACCCTTGCTGAACGGCTGAATCACTGCACACACGGCTGAACTGCTAACACACCTCCTTCTCCGACTATGACTCAACTCGCTGCAGACTCTCCTCTCATCCGACTGCTCTCCATTGACCCCTCGTCCACTTCCTCCCTCTCTTCCCACACTTTCTCCAAAACTCCACACCCTCTGCATAGGGACTAATGTTAGTGTTTTCCCACTGTGAACTCTCCCACCAATCAGGGGAGGCGTGGCAGATAGCCAATAGGCATACAGCTATTGCCAGCACTAAGCTCTCAGCTTAGGAAGGGGAGAAACAGGGTTTCTCTGATGTGTGGCATCTTCTATGCCTATGGGAAGTGCATAGACAGGTATGACAGGACCAATTGTTAGTGAGTATTCTGGAGGATCCTCTGGGTCGCTACACTACTACCTACCCAATTATAGCATCATCTGCCCCCATCTACTTAAGGATGATATCATGTTCTACCACCTTCCTAATGATGACATTATAGTGCCACCATGTAACCAATGATTAGCACCAAAATTGTCCAAAGGGCAAGAAGCCCTCCAGTTGAATTCCCTCTTTAAAATGTAACTTTTATGATGCAGAACTAAATTTAAACTCCTCTACCTCACTCACAAAGCTCTGCATGGCGCTGCACCACCATACATCGCCTCCCTACTGTCAGTACACCACCCAGCCCGCTCACTCCGATCGGCTAACACCCTCAGACTAAACACCCCTGTAATACGAACCTCTCATGCTCGCCTACAGGACTTCACCAGAGCAGCACCCATCCTCTGGAATGCTCTACCCCAAGGCATCCGGACAATTCCCGATGCACGAAATTTCAGACGTGCCTTAAAAACGCACCTCTTCAGGGAAGCATACCAAATCTCCTGACCTAGTCCCTCGCCCCTCCCTATGGTGCTCCACCCTGTTTGCCTTCTGATAAATGATCTGTACATAATATTTCCTATTGCCTGTGTTCCCCACCCCCTGCACCTCCTGTACCACCCCCAACCCATTTATGTTTAACCCAATGTATCTCATATTGTAATTGTTGTATTGTTTTGCATTTATCCATGCCTGAAAGCGCTGCGGAATAAGTTGGCGCTATACAAATAAAGATTATTATATTATTATTATACTAAATTAAAATACTAAGAGACATAGCAGTTAAAATACAACCCCCTGCCTAGCAAACCTGGGAGGGCTAAGCCACCTATAATATGTCATCCAGTGCTGCTGCAATATGCTGTATACTGTGCTTTATAGAGATCTCCTAAATAGCTAGTAGCTATATAAGATGTCAAGCAGGTCACTGCTGCAGACTAATGTCTCTGCCTAAATAATATCGCAAGGTCTGTGCAGCGACCCAGACTTAGGAAGTATTGAGCAGCAAGGGAAAAATAAGATGGTAGTCATGGTGGCTCTGCTGCTCCTCCTGGCAGAGTGAGAAAAATGACTGTCTAGGGTCAAACTACAACCAGTGGTAAAAATAATAAATAAAATAATAAAAACAAAGCAAAAATAGGTAGTTGTTAGAACCTGCCACCTGCGGAGTCGGATAGGGTAAGATGTAAATTTTTTGTGACGCCAGCCTGTATACAGGTAGGGACCCGTGCCAGGCAAAAACTAAAAATACAAAAAGTAGAGAACTAAACAACAAAATGGGGATAGAAGTCTTTACCCTCCTGTAGTTTTGTGTAGTGTCTCACTGCAGTTGTTGTAGATGGTGGGAAGCACGCCAGGAGGAAGACTTTTAGATGAAAACTGTTTGCACACTTTTTTGCAGGGAGAGAGGGTACTTCAGTAGTTACAACACTTTCAATCCATATTAAATGCGGCAGCTAGACTCATCTTCCTGTCCAGCCACTTCCCGGATGCCCATTCATTACAGAACTCAATTCAAACTCAATCCCCTCACCCACAATGCTCTCCATAGTGCCACGCCACCGTACATCACTTCCTTCCTGTTCATACATTGCTCATCCTGGGCGCTCTGCTCTGGTAACACACTCAGACTAAACACCCCTCTAATATGAACCTTGCATGCCCACCTCCAGGGCTTCTCTAGAGCAGCACCTATCCTCTGGAATGCTCTACTCCAAAACATCCGAACAATTCCGTCTTAAATACGCACCTCTTCAAAAGTAGCATACCAAACCTCCTGATCTAGTCCTGTTTGTGTCCTAAAAACTGTATATCACATATTATCGTCGCATTGCTGTGTTCTCCGCCTCCTGTCCCTGTACCTTCTGTATCACCCCCTCTGTCCCTTTGTGTCCAAATAATTGAATACCATATGTAGCTTTTGTAATTTCTGTAAATTTTGTATTGTTTGTATTCCCTATGTGTCTCAAAAACCACAATAAGTTGGCCCTTTACAAATAAAGACTATTATTATTATTATATTTGCTTGAGGTAGATGATGAAATTACACGTTCAAACATTGATGAGTTTAGCACAAACCTCTAGAGTTTTGGAACCTGTTTCCCTCAGGGGAATTACATGGACTTCCAGCTTTTCCTCACTGGCTTTGTCTGTTACATTAAGGATGACTTGCTCTCTCTTTCCTCCTCTGTTTCTGTCCTCTCTCTCCACTGCTAACACTCCAAAATAAACTTGCTTTCTTTTCCTTTCTCCTCTATTCTTTCAACAATTTTTAGGTGTTAGTGCTTACACGGGCTGTTATTCTTTCCACCGCACTGACTAGAGTAGATGTTTGCCAGGTTACTCCCCGGTCTTTATCTCAGGTTCCTCTGGACACTCTCCATTCCTGGACTAGACTGGCTAACCCCGCCCACACTCCATCTTTTATACTTTCCTTGTCTACCAATCCTGAGCTAGGGGAATACTGACTTCTCAATCCCAGACTAGCTAGGGGTGATTGTCTGGGGTTACTAGAGGACTGTTTTCCCTTTGCCGGCTGATCGAGGCAAAAGAAGCTCCCATAGGAGTTTAGCAGCACGAGCCGCTGCTAAAGTCCCTCCCCCTGCCCTTCTATGGGAGCTGCCAGCTGATCACGCTTTTATGCTGCAGGAATATGCCTATCTGTACTGGTACATTGTAAACCAAACCATTAGATGGGCAGCGTATATCGGCCCGGCGTGAAAGCACAGCCGATATACGCTCGTGTGAATGAGCCTAAGTCATACAAAGCAATGAACCACCTGCTGCCTGGGTCAGACTGACAGGACCTCCCATAGTCCGGGAATCATCTTCTCTCTCAGTTTATTTGTGGACTGTTCTGGACCTCCTACTTAGGAGTTAATTCTGTTTTCGCAGCGGTGACTACAGTTCAGAGCTCATTACATAGACAACTTTCCTAATAAGACGCCACCGTGACATTTATGTCACTTCACCCACATTTTACTTTTTGAAAAATATTTTTGTTAATAGTGTTTGGTGTTTTTCTCACGGTCAAACTAAAGCGGCAGCAGAGAAGAAATAACAAGGTTCATAAGGAATAATTAGTTAATTGGTTTCCCCCCATTAAACCTTCTACCCTCTTCAGAGAGCTCTGCAATGCTGGCCTATTAAAGCCACAGTAAAAACCTAAACACCAGGTGGGCTGCCCTCCATTAAATCCCACATCCGCCTCATCCATCACCAGCAAATGCTGTTCTCTCCTGATACAGGCAGTTGACCTCCAGGTCAAAGATTCCTCCACCTTGCTCCATTCCACTTAGCAGCAAGTCCCCGATGTACACTGCAATCAAAGCAGAGAATTAAAGAGGATTCTCAGATGTACACAACGCAGATCACTGAGCAACAACCACATATCCACTCAATAACCCGTAGCTGCTCTGTCTGGACTAATATGTGACTGTTCAGAGCCGCTGTCCAGTCCTGTGCATATAAAGCTTCCTTATTAAGTAGTCAAAAGTTCTGCAACTTTCTAATAGACTGAGTTTTGCATTCCTGTTTAACTAAGACCTTTGCTTGCTGTCAGTAAATGAAACATGATTTGTTTACATCCAGAGACTAACAATTCTCACCTAATAATTCTCCTATGCTGGATTCACAAAAAAGGTAAAAAGAAAACATTGCATCAAAGACTGCAACACTTCTATCCAGTGTATACAATCATCTGTGAGCTTAACATAGCAGCAACACAAATCTCTCTCCTGTCCTCATATCATATCATAGAATGGTAGAGTTGGAAGGGACCTCCAGGGTCATCATGTCCAATCCCCTGCTCAGTGCACAATTCACTAAATCATCCCAGACAGATGTCTGCCCAGCCTCTGTTTGAACACTTCCATTGAAGGAGAACTCACCACCTCCCGTGGCAACCTGTTCCACTCATTGATCACCCTCACTGTCAGAAAGGTTTTTCTAATATCTAATCTGTGTCTCCTCCCTTTCAGTTTCATCCCATTGCTTCTAGTCTTTCCTTGTGCAAATGAGAATAGGGCTGATCCCTCTGCACTGTGACAGCCCTTCAGATATTTGTAGACAGCTATTAAGTCTCCTCTCAGCCTTCTTTTGTGCTAGATAAACAATCCCAGGTCATTTAACCGTTCCTCATAGGACATGATTTGCTGACAGCTTACCATATTGGTAACTCTTCTCTGAACTTGCTCCAGTTTGTCTATATCTTTTGTAAAGTGGGGTGCCCAGAACTGGACACAGTATTCCAGATGAGGTCTGACTAAGGAAGAGTAGAGGGGGATAATTACTTTACGTGATTTAGACTATATGCTTCTCTTAATACATCCTGGAATTGTATTTGCCTTTTTGGCTGCTGCATCACATTGTTGACTCATGTTCAGTCTATGATCTATTAGTATACCCAAGTCTTTTTTACATGTGCTGCTGCTTAGCCCAATTCCTCCCATTCTGTATGTGTTTTCTTCATTTTTCTTGCCCAGATGTAGGACTTTGCATTTCTCCTTGTTAAATACCATTCTGTTAGTCGCCGCCCACTGCTCAAGCTTTTCTAGATCTTTTTGAATACTTTCTCTTCCCTAGTGTTAGCTATCCCTCCTAGCTTTGTGTCGTTAGCAAATTTGATCAGTTTTTTATCAAGTCCCTCCTCCAGATATTTCTAAAAATGCTGAACAGCACTAGGCCTAGGACAGACCCTTGTGGTATCCCACTTGATACATTCTTCCACTTGGATGACCACTCTTTGAGTACGACCACTCAGCCAGTTCTGAATCCACTTAACAGTTGCCTTGTCAATTCCATATTTGGTCATTTTTTCAATAAGGATGGTATGAGATACTTTGTCAAATGCTTTACTAAAGTCAAGATATACTATATCCACTGCATTTCCGCATAGAGGGAAATTAAATTTGTCAAGCATGACTTGTTTGTTACAAACCCATGCTGGCTCTTAGAGATGAGCGAGCACCAAAATGCTCGGGTGCTCGTTACTCGAGTCGAACTTTCAGTGATGCTCGAGAGTTCGTTTCGAGTAACGAACCCCATTGAAGTCAATGGGTGACTCGAGCATTTTTGTATATCGCCGATGCTCGCTAAGGTTTTCATTTGTGAAAATCTGCAAAACACAAGAAAGTGATGGAAACGACACAGAAACGAATAGGGCAGGCGAGGAGCTACATTTTGGGCTGCATCTCAAGTTCCCAGGTCCCACTATTAAGCCACAATAGCGGCAAGAGTGAGACCCCCTCCCCACTGTCAGCGTAAAGATCGTTCTCCTCTGCCACAGCTGTAACAGCTGTGGCAGAGAAGAACGATGTTAGCCCATTGAATTCAATGGAGCCGGCAATACAGCCGACTCCATTGCAAGCAATGGGCTGCCGGCGATCGCGGGATGAATTGTCGGGAAGGGGTTAAATATATAAGCCCTTCCCTGCAATTCATCCAGAAATGTGTAAAAATAAAAAATATATATATACTTACCTGGTCCCGGCGCTGCAGGCTGCAGTTCTCCTGAACTGCTCTGAACAGCTGTGAGTAGTATTCAGCAGCCGGGGATTTAAAATCCCCGCCTGCTGAATGAGATGCCTCTGATTGGTCACAGCCTGACCAATCAGAGGCATCCCTCACTCACACCCATTCATGAATTCATGAATGGGTGAGTGAGGGCTGCCTCTGATTGGCTCAGCGCAGGGACAGCTGAGAGCTGCCCCTGAGCCAATCAGAGGCAGCCCTCACTCACCCATTCATGAATTCATGAATGGGTGTGAGTGAGGGATGCCTCTGATTGGTCAGGCTGTGACCAATCAGAGGCATCTCATTCAGCAGGCGGGGATTTTAAATCCCCGGCTGCTGAATACTACTCACAGCTGTTCAGAGCAGTTCAGGAGAACTGCAGCCTGCAGCGCCGGGACCAGGTAAGTATATATATATTTTTTATTTTTACACATTTCTGGATGAATTGCAGGGAAGGGCTTATATATTTAACCCCTTCCCGATAATTCATCCCGCGATCGCCGGCAGTCCATTGCTTTCAATGGAGTCGGCTGTATTGCCGGCTCCATTGAATTCAATGGTCAGTGCTCGTTTAATCGAGACGAGTACCGCGTGGTGCTCGTCTCGAGTAACGAGCATCTCGAGCACCCTAATACTCGAACGAGCATCAAGCTCGGACGAGTATGCTCGCTCATCTCTACTGGCTCTGGTTAATTACTCCATTTTCATCCAAGCACTTGCATACATGCTGTTTAATAATTTGTTCAAAGATCTTTCCCGGCATAGAAGTCAGGTTCACAGGCCTGTATTTTCCTGTAATCAACATTCTTCCCTTTTTTGAAGATTGGTACATTTGCCCTTTTCCAATCTTCTGGGACTTCTCCTGTTCTCCTGGAATTTTCAAAGATTATGGCAAGTGGCTCAGCAATTGTCTCTGCTGTTTCCTGTAGTATCCTAGGATGTAATTCATCTGGACCCTGAGACTTGAATTCATTTAAGTTAGCTAAGTGTTCCCTCACCATCTCTCAGGTTATAGCCTGTATTCTTTTATTCCCCCAATAGCACAGGGAAGATCAGTTGATGTTCCATCAACTTTCTGAGAAAACAGATACAAAATAGGAATTTAAAAGTTTGGCATTCTCAACATCATTGTTAACCAATTCACCATTTTCATCTTGTAAGCATCCAATAGCATCTTTGATTTTTCTTTTGCTTTTGACATACCCCCAAAATCCTTTTTTATTGATTTTCGCCTCTGCAAGCATCAATTCATTATCAGCTTTAGCTTTTCTAACATTTGCCCTATAGTTTCTGCAGACCTCATTATATTCTTCTTTAGATATCCCCCCCTCTTTCCATTTGACATGTGTGCAAGTTCTGTGTTCATCCATCCTGGTCTCTTTAAATGCCTCCCATTCTTCCTTCTTTTAGGTATTGTTAATAGAGATGAGCGAACGTACTCGTTAAGGGCGATTTCGCAATCGAGCATCGCGATTTTCGAGTACCTGGCTACTCGGGTGAAAAGATTCGGGGGGCGGCGTGGTGGAGCGCGGGGTAGCAGTGGGGAACAGGGGGGAGCTCTCTCTCCCCCCCAATCCCCTCTGCAACCCCCCGCTCAACCCCGGCGCCCCCCAAATTTTTTCGCCCGAGTAGCCAGGTACTCGAAAATAGTGATGCTCTATCGAGTAATTGCTCGAAACGAGTATGTTCGCTCATCTCTAATTGTTAATGATTGTGCTTTGAGAATCTCACTTTGTAATATTTCCCAACCTTCTTGGACATTTCTGTCTTTAAGAACATCCAGCCATCGGATTCTTCCTATCCTTTTTTTGAGTTCATTAAGATCTGCCTTTCTGAAATCCAACCTTGAAGTCTGAGTTTTCTCAAGTCTTCCACCCCTTTTTATCCAAAATTCAAGGATAGCATTGTCACTGCCTCCTAAGGTCTCAGCCACCCTTACTTCTTCAGCCATTCCCTCACTGTTGGTAAGAATTAGGTCCAAGATCCCCTTGTTTTCTCTTCTACCTTTTGGAAGATAAAGTTGTCAGCAAAAGCGGATAAGAATTTGTTGGATCCATTCCTGCAAGTCAATGTCTGATCTTTTAACCCCTTAACAACCCCCTATATGCCTTTTGACGGGCTGCGGCGTCAGGGTATGTATGGAAGGGGATTGCAGGGCGATCTCCCTCCATACATCACGGGCGCCGGCTGTTTCTTACAGCCAACACCTGGTGGCAATGGCTCCAATAAGCTGTGGCTCATCTGAGCTGTTAACTCTCAATTCTAACAGTGGCATTTAAATCCCCCAAACGCTGTTCCGAGGTCCAGTATGGGCAATTAAAGGCAATCAAAAAGTCGTAGGTATTCCCAAATGGCACCAACGCAAACTACGGGACGTCCCACAAAAAATGTGCCCTTGCAGAACTATGTTGACGGAAAAATAAAAAAACTATTGCGCGCAGAAGATGGCTCCAGAAAATAATTAAAAAAAAACTAGATATCTTTGAAGAAAAATACAAGTAGTACAGCAAAAAAGACTATATAAGTTTGGTATCGTAGTAATAGTACTGACCCATAGAATAAAGTTATCATGTCATTTGTGTTGCAGTTTGTGCGCCGTAAAACAAGTGCAATGGAAGATGGCGAAATTTCATTTTGTTTTCCATTTCTCTCCACTTAAAAATGTTTAAAGTTTTCCAGTACATTATATGGTACAGTAAGTAGCACCATTGAAAAACACAACTCATCCTGCAAAAAACAAGCCCTCATACAGCGACGTCGATGGATAAATAAAGGAGGAACGATTTTTTAAAAGGGGGGAGGAAAAAACGAGAATGGAAAAACGGAAAAAAACAATGTTTTGTAGCCTGAAAGAACCCATTGGAAACCATGGGCTTCACATACCGTATATACCGGCGTATAAGACGACTTTTGAACCCCGAAAAATCTGCTCTGCAGTCGGGGGTCGTCTTATACGCCGGTAATTCAAAAAAAAAAAAAGTGTAAAAAAAAAAAATTCATTACTCACCTGCCCCGGTGTTCTGTCGCGCTCCGGCAGGATGTCGCTCGCTCCTCGTCCCCGGCGCAGCATAGCTTTCTGAATGCGGGGCTTGAAATCCCCGCTTCCAGAAAGCTAATACACACGCCGGCAGCCATGACATCATTGAATGGCTGTGATTGGCTAAAGCGCACGTGGCTTCAGCCAATCACACTATTCAATGACATCATTGAATAGTGTGATTGCTAACACGTGCGCCTTCAGCCAATCACAGCCATTCAATGCTGTCATGGCTGCCGGCGTGTGTATTAGCTTTCTGGAAGCGGGGATTTCAAGCCCCGCATTCAGAAAGCTATGCTGCGCCGGGGACGAGGAGCGAGCGACAGCCTGCCGGAGCGAGCGACATCCTGCCGGAGCGCGACAGAACACCGGGGCAGGTGAGTAATGAATTTTTTTTTTTTTCTCCACTGAATACCGGCGTATAAGGTGACAGTTGGGGGGTCGTCTTATACGCCCCGTCGCCTTATACGCCGGTATATACGGTACATGCGTTTTGTAGCGATGTCACAACGTTACAAAATCTCATGATTTTGTAGCCATGTGAAAGAGTCCTAAAGTATTCATTTTCCTTTTTGCTGACTGGCCCCTTTGCACTATGCAGGGATGTCCTTTTGTTTAATTATAGTCATACATATTTGATGTATATTGGCCAAACCTACCAATTTTGGCAGGTCCAGCCAATCATCTAGTGTGAATGGGGCCTCCTGACTCTCCCCCAATGGAAGGTGTTGGGAGAAATAAGCATGGAGCTGCTGGATTTCAGCTGCCTGATTCTTCTGTTCCTGGTAATTCCACCTCTAAAACCCATGTCTTTTTCACAGTTTTTGGCGCGGATCCGCATGAGGAACTTGCCCTGTCAATGAGCAAAATCCACCTGTGAAATTTTGAAGTGGAAAATCTAGTTTCTGTGCGTTCCAGCATCTAGAAATGACATATCAGAGGCGGAGCAGATCATCATTCAGTTTTTATGCATACATAAACTCATCGAAGAACAATACGCGAACGAATTATCATTCGTCAATCAGTCGGTACATGCGTTTATACCGAACGATAATTGTTCAGATTCTTGCGGGATCGTGGTAATCTGAATGATTATTGGCCAATGTAAAAGAAACATGACTGTGGGATCAGACTACAAAGGGTTTATTTGTAGTCTGTAACCATGGAGACACATAGGACTGCATAGGAGCTGTAGGAACAAAACCAGAGATTTTTAATCACTATTAATGCAAAATTGTTTAATTCCTCAGTTTAGATACATTGGCGCAATAAATACGTTTTTGGTGCACATATCCTGTAGCTTCATTTCCATAGGACTGGATGTTGCCTCTTATACAAAGCCATGGCATTTTGTGCTATCTTCTGAGGCATTATATGTAGCTCTGCAGCAGTCGGAGTTTGTGCCGTTATCTCGGCATCTGGCAGAGACATGAAAATGAGTATTTACTGCAAACACCTCTGTGCAATGATTAACACGTGTGCCCGGCGCCAGTCAGCATTTTCTCTGCCCGAATCCTCCTCAGTGGTAACAAACAGGACAATCTGCTGGATCTCAGCATGAATTCGTTGTGATGCAGAATTTTATGGCCTTTGACTTATTTGTGTCAGTTCCATTTTCAGAACACGTCGCAGGCCCCCTGAGCGGCTTTGTTTGTGAGGCCGGGTCCGACTGTACAGCGATATGTCGGATTACTCTATCACCACCTAACACCTGGAGCACTGCCTGGCCAAACAATTACTCAGATTATTATGATGCAAAGCAAACAGCCAAGAGGCCGATAGTCATCCGACTGGAACCCAACCTGGAATTAAAAGCTTTTCCAATTACAAGTTTTGCCAGGCGAGCGTTCAGGATCGCTTACACGTACTCAGTTTATATGGCTGGTGGTGATATCAGGAGGAGCGGCGCTCTCATTTGCAGCCTTATATTTGGAACATTCATGAACGGCACAAGACATTTCATTCTGTCAATTGACCTTAAATGGTTTAAATCTCTCCTAGAAGCGGCGGAATATTCCGGAACAGAGTCCTATGAGAGGTGGAGGCAGAACGTGACGGGACTTCAGGTCATTCCTCTTCGCTCAAGGGCATAAAATATTCTTAACTGTCACTATTAGTTGCTCTGTAGTCATTGAAAATAACAACATCAAAGGTTTGCAAAAGCCTGCTAAGACAGCTGGGAGTTGTGGTAGGACATTCACAGAGGCGGACGTTCACATTTTTACCATTTATAAAAGTACGGAGTCACTTTTCTAAATTCCATTAGTAATCTTGTTACATCCTGCATTATGCTGCAGAGCTGCACTCACTATTCTACAACTTTACAGATTTTCCCCAGCATTCCTTGCGAGTTTAGAGTCTAGAGAGAGCTTTCCCTTGTGATTGGCATGCAGAGAAGTACAATCTTTACACTAGGCATTATATAGACATCTGATGTACAAAAAACTAACTGCCCTGCATTGCAGGAGCTTAACTAAGCCATTCGAGAGGTGCACCCCAAACTGCTGACAGCAAATTAGTGAGTGCAGCTTTGGAGTATTAGGGCTCATTCGCAAGAACGATTTTCTCTGGCTAAGTTACATGCATCAAAAAAATTCCAACTAAGAGAACCAATGGTTTCCTATGGAAAGCTTCAGATGAATAACAAAAAAGATAGGATATCTGCGCCAAAATTCAGCAACTGAAATTCCCTGCTGCGTGAAAAAATAGGGCTTGACCTATCTTTTGACAGAAAATCACAGAAGCCTCCATAGTCTCCTATGGTAGACTATGCGAGCCAGCTAGCAAAGGGACCTGGAGGGATTTCCCCGCAGCAGGGAGAGAGGGATTCCCCTCCAGGGGAGGAGGGATATCCCCATAGCAGGGAGAGAGGGATTTCCCTGCAGGATAGAAGGAGGGATTTTCCCTGCAGGGGAGAAGGAGGAATTTCCCCATAGCAGGCAGAGAGGGGTTCCTCTACAGGGGAGAAGGAGGGATTTCCTGTTACAGGGGAATTCCTCCTTCTCCCCTGCAGAGGAATACCTCACTCCCAGCAGCAGGGATATCCCTCTAGCCCCGCTAAGATGAAGGGAAGCCCTGCAAAGAAGGGGGTTCATCAGGGGCTTTCCTTTATCTCTCTCTCTTCCTGGAGCAGCAGCACTTTTTTTCTGTAACACACAGCTCCTAATCATGTGAGTGGGCAATTAAACTTGGGACATGATAGGGATAAATTGTCCATTCACTAGATTTTTTGCAGATTTAGTCGTGATTTCTCTGAGCGGCTAACTCCAGCAAGAGTTTGTAGCCCGTGTGAATGAGCCCTTAGAGTATGTTTACACGTAGCTGATTTGCTGCTGATTTTGTTGCAAATTGCATTTCATATCTGCAGCAGATTTCACTCTTTCAACTAAATTGAAGGCGTGAAATCTGTTGCAGATCCTCATCAATATCTGTGACAAAATCTGCAGCAATTCGTCAACGTGTGAACACACAACATAATACAGGACAAAGCTCAGGATCAGCACAGGATAAGGGGGTTTCGAGGAGCAGGAAAAACTGTAGAGCTACAGATGTTTGAAATACTTTAGAAAATTTTCATTTTGAGAGAAGGAGGAGGAAATATTGCAGAAGCAGGAGAAAGAGAGCCATAGCAATACCACCATTACCAATACACTACCTAGCCCTTGCTTTTTTATTCATGTTACCTATCTATTTTACCTTTTTTTACTTAGTCCTTTTTTTGTTCACTTTTTAGTTTACTTTTATGTAACATATCAGTTAACTTTGTAATTTGTGGAAAACCACTGCTGGCTGCGTAAGGTCTGCAAATATTTTGCAGTGGTCGGACTGGTGACTTTGAACGACGTCTGAGGCCATAAACGTAACTGCAATATTCCCCACACCAATGTGTAGTTTGTCAGTTTTACTGCTATATATGCTGACAGCAGCAGAAATATACCCTCTCCCGAATTTACAGACCATGTTTCATATAGGCATCTAAATGTGATGCAGCTTCTTTTTCTTCCGCCTCCAACAGAACCACATTTACATACTCTGCTGGTATACAAGCTTTTACACCAGCAGCAGTATATCCTTTGTAGAATATCTCTCCCTGCTAAGAGACCATGTGTAATATAAACATGATGCAGCTTCTCTGTCCTGTGCTCAATTGCATGAATTATGTCTAGAGATGAGCGAACGTACTCGTCCGAGCTTGATACTCGTTCGAGTATTAGCGTGTTCGAGATGCTCGTTACTAGAGGCGAGCACCACGCGATGTTCGAGTTACTTTCACTTTCATCTCTGAGACGTTAGCGCGCTTTTCTGGCCAATAGAAAGACAGGGAAGGCATTACAACTTCCTCCTGTGATGTTCCAGCCCTATACCACCCCCCTCCAGTGAGTGGCTGGCGAGATCAGGTGTCACCCGAGTATATAAATCGGCCCCTCCCGCGGCTTGCCACAGATGCATTCTGACATAGCTCAGGGAAAGTGCTGCTGATGCTGGAGCTGCTATAGGGAGAGCGTTAGGAGTTATTTTAGGCTTCAAGAACCCCAACGGTCCTTCTTAGGGCCACATCTGACCATGTGCAGTACTGTTGAGGCTGCTTTTTGCAGTGTTGCACATTTTTTTTGTATATCGGCCGTGCAGAGCATTGCGTCCTCAGTCTGCAGTAATTTTACATAGTATAGGGCCAGTAGTGCTGAGGCAGGGACAGTGAAAAAGGTGAAAGACATATACTGTCTATATAGGCAGTGGGCTTTTCCAAAAAAATTTGGGACAAAAAAATCTATTTGGGCTGCCTGTGACCGTCTTGAGCGTACTGCGTCTCTGCTGGGGGTAGTAGTCCTAATTAATATGCAGCCAGCTAAGTGTTACAGCAGGCTTGCGCAAAATTCTTTCCTGGCTCTGCGTTGCCCGTTACATCACCGCTGTCATCCTGTCCAGAGGGAAACAGTCTGCAGTAATTTTACATAGTATACGGCCAGTAGTGCTGAGGCAGGGACAGTGAAAAAGGTGAAAGACATATACTGTCTATATAGGCAGTGGGCTTTTCCAAAAAAATTTGGGACAAAAAAATCTATTTGGGCTGCCTGTGACCGTCCTGAATGTACTGCGTCTCTGCTGGGGGTAGTAGTCGTAATTAATACGCAGCCAGCTAAGTGTTACAGCAGGCTTGCGCAAAATTCTTTCCTGGCTCTGCTGTGCGTTCCGTAAGTGAAGTCAGCCTCCAACCACAGGCCAATAAGCGGCACATTTAATTACAGCGTTCTGTTTCTGCACTACTGGTAATACAGCATGCTGAGGGGTAAGGGTAGGCCTAGAGGACGTGGACGCGGGCGAGGACGTGGAGGCCCACGTCAGGGTGTGGGCACAGGCCGAGCTCCTGATCCAGGTGTATCGCAGCCGACTGAGAGAAAGGCACGTTTCTGGCGTCCCCAGATTCATCTCACAATTAATGGGTCCACGCGGTAGACCTTTATTAGAAAATGAGCAGCGTGAGCAGGTCCTGTCGTGGATGGCAGAAAGTGCATCCAGCAATCTATCGACCACCCAGAGTTCTGCGCCGTCCACTGCTGCAACTCTGAATCCTCTGGCTGCTGCTCCTCCTTCCTCCCAGCCTCCTCACTCCATTACAATGACACATTCTGACGAGCAGGCAGACTCCCAGGAACTGTTCTCGGGCCCCTGCCCAGAATGGGCAGCAATAGTTCCTCTCCCACTGGAGGAGTTTGTCGTGACCGATGCCCAACCTTTGGAAAGTTCCCGGGGTCCGGGGGATGAGGCTGGGGACTTCCGGCAACTGTCTCAAGAGCTTTCAGTGGGTGAGGAGGACAATGACGATGAGACACAGTTGTCTATCACTCAGGTAGTAGTAATTGGAGTAAGTCTGAGGGAGGAGCGCACAGAGGATTCGGAGGAAGAGCAGCAGAACGATGAGGTGACTGACCCCACCTGGTATGCTAAGCCTACTGAGGACAGGTCTTCAGAGGGGGAGGCAAGTGCAGCAGCAGGGCAGGTTGGAAGAGCCAGTGCGGTGGCCAGGGGTAGAGGCAGGGCCAGACCGAATAATCCACCAACTGTTTCCCAAAGCGCCCCCTCGCGCCATGCCACCCTGCAGAGGCCGAGGTGCTCAAAGGTCTGGCAGTTTTTCACTGAGAGTGCAGACAACCGAAGAACAGTGGTGTGCAAACTTTGTCGCACCAAGATCAGCCGGGGAGCCACCACCACCAGCCTCACCACCACCAGCATGCGCAGACATATGATGGCCAAGCACCCCACAAGGTGGGACGAAGGCCGTTCACCGCCTCCGGTTTGCACCACTGCCTCTCCCCCTGTGCCCCAACCTGCCACTGAGATCCAACCCCCCTCTCAGGACACAGACACTACCGTCTCCTGGCCTGCACCCACACCCTCACCTCCGATGTCCTCGGCCCCATCCACCAATGTCTCTCAGCGCACCGTCCAGCCGTTGCTAGCGCAAGTGTTTGAGTGCAAGCGCAAGTACGCCGCCACGCACCCGCACGCTCAAGCGTTAAACGTGCACATAGCCAAATTGATCAGCCTGGAGATGCTGCCGTATAGGCTTGTGGAAACGGAGGCTTTCAAAAGCATGATGGCGGCGGCGGCCCCGCGCTACTCGGTTCCCAGTCGCCACTACTTTTCCCGATGTGCCGTCCCAGCCCTGCACAACCATGTCTCCCGCAACATTGTACGCGCCCTCACCAACGCGGTTACTGCCAAGGTCCTCTTAACAACGGACATGTGGACAAGCACAGGCGGGCAGGGCCACTATATCTCCCTGACGGCACATTGGGTGAATTTAGTGGAGGCTGGGACAGAGTCAGAGCCTGGGACCGCTCACGTCCTACCCACCCCCAGAATTGCGGGCCCCAGCTCGGTGGTGGTATCTGCGGCAGTGTATGCTTCCTCCACTAAACCTTCCTCCTCCTCCTACGCAACCTCTGTCTCAGCAGCAGCAGCACGTCGCCAGCAGTCGGTGTCACGCGGCGTGGCAGCACAGCGGTGAGCAAGAGTCAGCAGGCCGTGCTGAAACTACTCAGCTTAGGAGAGAAGAGGCTCACGGCCCACGAACTGCTGCAGGGTCTGACAGAGCAGACCGACTGCTTGCTTGCGCCGCTGAGCCTCCAACCGGGCGTGACAACGGCCGTAACCTGGTGGCGGCTCTGCAGCTCGGCAGCCTCACGCACGTGCCATGCCTGGCCCACGTCTTTAATTTGGTGGTTCAGCGCTTTCTGAAAAGCTACCCACGCTTGTCAGACCTGCTCGGAAAGGTGCGCCGGCTCTGCGCACATTTCCACAAGTCCCACACGGACGCTGCCACCCTGCGCACCCTGCAACATCGGTTTAATCTGCCAGTGCACCGACTGCTGTGCGACGTGCCCACACGGTAGAACTCTACGCTCCACATGTTGGCCAGGCTCTATGTGCAGCGTAGAGATATAGTGGAATACCAATTCCAACATGGGCGGCGCAGTGGGAGTCAGCCTCCTCAATTCTTTACAGAAGAGTGGGTCTGGTTGGCAGACATCTGCCAGGTCCTTGGAAACTTTGAGGAGTCTACCCAGATGGTGAGCGGCGATGCTGCAATCATTAGCGTCACCATTCCTCTGCTATGCCTCTTGAGAAGTTCCCTGCAAAGCATAAAGGCAGACGCTTTGTGCTCGGAAACGGAGGCGAGGGAAGACAGTATGTCGCTGGATAGTCAGAGCACCCTCCTGTCTATATCTCAGCGCGTTGAGGAGGAGGTGGAGGAGCATGAGGAGGAGGGGGAAGAGACAGCTTGGCCCACTGCTGAGGGTACCCATGCTGCTTGCCTGTCATCCTTTCAGCGTGTATGGCCTGAGGAGGAGGAGGAGGAGGAGGAGGATCCTGAAAGTAATCTTCCTAGTGAGGACAGCCATGTGTTGCGTACAGGTACCCTGGCACACATGGCTGACTTCATGTTAGGATGCCTTTCTCGTGACCATCGCGTTACACGCATTCTGGCCACTACGGATTACTGGGTGTACACACTGCTCGACCCACGGTATACGGAGAACCTTTCCACTCTCATACCCGAAGAGGAAAGGGGTTCGAGAGTGATGCTATACCATAGGACCCTGGCGGACAAGCTGATGGTAAAATTCCCATCCGACAGCGCTAGTGGCAGAAGGCGCAGTTCCGAGGGCCAGGTAGCAGGGGAGCGCAGAGATCAGGCAGGGTGTACAGCACAGGCACGGGAACACTCTCTAAGGCCTTTGACAGCTTTCTGGCTCCCCAGCAAGACTGTGTCACTGCTTTCCAGTCAAGGCTGAGTCGGCGGGAGCACTGTAAAAGGATGGTGATGGTAGACGATGGCACGACTGTCCTCCGTGACGCCTCTGCCCCCTACAACTACTGGGTGTCAAAGCTGGACACGTGGCCTGAACTCGCGCTCTATGCCCTGGAGGTGCTTGCTTGTCCTGCGGCTAGCGTCTTGTCAGAGAGGGTGTTTAGTGCGGCTGGGGGAATCATCACGGTTAAGCGTACCCGCCTGTCAACCGACAGTGCCGACAGGCTTACAATCATAAAGATAAACAAAGCCTGAATTTCCCCAGACTTTTCTTCTCCACCAGCGGACAGCAGCGATACCTAAACAATACGTAGGCTGCACCCGCGGATGGAAGCATCGTTCTCTATCACCATCAAAAACGGGGACCTTTTAGCTTCATTAATCTGTGTATTATATTCATCCTCCTCCTCCTGCTCCTCCTCCTGAAACCTCACGTAATCACGCCGAACGGGCAATTTTTCTTAGGCCCACAAGGCTCAATCATATAATTTTTGTAAACAATTTTTATATGTTTCAATGCTCATTAAAGCGTTGAAACTTGCACCTGAACCAATTTTTTTTTTAACTGGGCTGCCTCCAGGCCTAGTATAAATTAAGCCACATTAACCAAAGCGATTAATGGGTTTTACCTGCCCTCTTGGTTGGGCATGGGCAGTTTTTCTGAGGTACATTAGTACTGTTGATACACCAATTTTTTGGGTCCCTCGCCTACAGTGTAATCCAATTAATTTTTTGCCCACCTGCATTAAAGCTGACGTTACATCAGCTGTGCTGGGCACTGCAATGGGATATATTTATGTATCGCCGGTGGCTTCCTGGCACCCACCCATGTTGTCGGTCCACAGGGAGTTGTAACTGCATGTGTCCACTTCTAAAGAACCCCAGTCTGACTGGGGCATGCAGTGTGGGCCGAAGCCCACCTGCATTTAACATGACATTACCTCAGCTGTGATGGGCAATGCAATGGGATATATTTATGTACCGCCGGTGGGTTCCAGGGAGCCACCCATGCTGTCGGTCCACACGGAGTTGTAACTGCATGTGTCCACTTCTAAAGAACCCTAGTCTGACTGGGGCATGCAGTGTGGGCCGAAGCCCACCTGCATTAAACATGACATTACCTCAGCTGTGCTGGGCACTGCAATGGGATATATTTATGTACCGCCGGTGGGTTCCAGGGAGCCACCCATGCTGTGGGTCCACAGGGAGTTGTAACTGCATGTGTCTACTTATTAAGAACCCCAGTCTGACTGGGGCATGCAGTGTGGGCCGAAGCCCACCTGCATTTAATCTGACGTTAGCTCTGCTGTCCAGGGCACTGCAATGGGATACATTTATGTACAGCCGGTGGGTTCCAGGGAGCCACCCATGCTGTGGGTGCACACGGAATTCCCATTGCGGAGTTGTACCTGCCTGTGACTATTTATAAAAAACCGCGGTCTGACTGGGGCATGCAGACACCTTGACAGAATGAATAATGTGTGGCACATAGGTTCCCCATTGCTATGCCCACGTGTGTAGCTCCAGATGGAGGTTGCACAGGATTGGCTTTCACATTGCTTCTGTACAGCATTGTGGGCTATCGCTCCACCCCTTTTAAAGAGGGTTGCTGCCTAGCCGTGCCAACCCTCTGCAGTGTGTGCCTGCGGTTCCTCCTCATGGCAGACGCACTTATAAATAGACATGAGGGTGGTGTGGCATGAGGGCAGCTGAAGGCTGCGCAGGGACAATTTGGTGTGCGCTGTGGACACTGGGTCGTGCAGGGGGAGGTTGGGCAACATGTAACCCAGGAGAAGTGGCAGCGGAGTGTCATGCAGGCAGTGATTGTGCTTTGTTGGAGGTAGAGTGGTGCTTAGCTAAGGTATGCATTGCTAATGAGGACTTTTCAGAAGTAAAAATTATTGGGAGGGGGGGGGGCACTCTTGCCGCTATTGTGGCTTAATAGTGGGACCTGTGAACTTGAGATGCAGCCCAACATGTAGCCCCTCGCCTGCCCTATCCGTTTCTGTGTCGTTCCCATCACTTTCTTGAATTGCCCAGATTTTCACAAATGGAAACCTTAGCGAGCATCGGCGATATACAAAAATGCTCGGGTCGCCCATTGACTTCAATGGGGTTCGTTATTCGAAACAAACCCTCGAGCATCGCGAAAATTTCGTCCCGAGTAACGAGCACCCGAGCATTTTGGTGCTCGCTCATCTCTAATTATGTCCAAAATAGGAAAATTAAAGAGGTCCCAACTCGATTATTCAATTCTAGCGCAAAAGAATTAGCATCCAAATCTTACGTACGTAATCTAATTCTCTCATTTCCCGATGTCATAGAAACATGAAATTTGGCACAAGCATAGATTATGTCCACAATAGGAAAAGTTAATGGGTCCCAACTCGATTATTCAATTCTAGCGCAAAAGAATCAGCGTCCAAATTTTACGTACGTAATCTAATTCTCTCACTTCCCGATGTCATAGGAATTTGAAATTTGGCACGAGCATTGATTGTGTCATAAATAAGAAAAGCTAATGGGTCTCAACTCGATTATTCAATTCTAAGTGCAAAAGAATTAGAGTCCAAATTTTACGTACGTAATCTGATTCTTTCACTTCGCGATGCAACAAATAATTACACAAATTTTTACCGCACAAATGTGAAATTTGCATACTAAATATTGGAAATTTAAAGGGTTGGAACTTGATTATTCAATCCTATGCATAAAAATAAGTGACCCCTATGTAATGTAACTAATAACACACATCTGTACTGCACAAACATGAAATTTGGCATGACCATTCCTATGTTATGTAACTAATAACATATCTGTACCCCGCAATATATGAGACAGCAATCTTCTCAGCAAGGAAAAACACATTTATCTAAAGTAATCACGACTTCATAAGATTTTTTGTGTGAACACCAGATAAACACCAGTACCAAATTACCTCGGGCGAAGCCGGGTATATCAGCTAGTGTTATATATGGTTAGATCATGTAATGAAATTGAAACTGCGGCCCATATGCAAGATGGAGGACACATTTGATGACATCAAGGCACTCTAGCTGCTGATTGGCTGCACGCTAACCTCTGTAGCAGGCATTATGGGAAATTTGATTTTTGCACGATTTTTGGCAAAAAATGGGTTGGACTATTGCCTAGCCAATCAAGACGAGTTACACTACTCAGGAGCAGAACAGGATACGTAATGTATGGTTTTATTTAAAGTGCATTGTAACACTGTTTACAGTATATCCATAAAATAGCAATAACGATAGCATTAGCACAAGACTGTATCTATTCTGATTCGTATTAAAAGTCAGCAATTTATACTGCATTTCTCCTGTCCATGACTGCCCGAGGTCCGTTGGACCAGAGAACATAGAAATAGAGATGGGAAAGATAACCCCACATAGAAGAAGAAAAAGTATGGGAAAGAAAGGTAACAGTGACTCAGGGATAACTAGTCTGGTTTGATCAGGGATCAGCCACAAACCCCACAATGTCCCATCATCATCAGCGACCCCCTGACAGATGACGATTTAGGCTAATTTAGGGTGTAATAGCACCACTAGTGAGCCATGAGTTTAGTCCTGGTGAGGATCGAAACTGTATCCAAACAGCCCACGTCGAGTAGAATGTAGTATATGATAAGTGATGTATAATATATACATATAATTGACAATAAATTGATACAAAAATAACACCATAACATAATACTGTTGTCTGCGATTCCTCTGCATTTCCTGCCTATGCGTTACAGGACTACAGTCATTGATACAGACATGTTGAAAGTGGCGGCTACAATTAGGGATTTTCATACATTGCATTCAGCTTAGTGTGACCTGTCTGTGTCCCTCATCCGTCGGTGACAGAAGTGAATTCCTGTGATATTAATCCAACCAGCACAGACCTGCCGCATCGGCATTTACCGGAATTACCGCAGGTCTTGTCCGCCTCCTGTCATAGCTCAGCGATGTGAAGAAAAGCTGTGATCTCTCTAAATACCTCAATCACATGTGCTCCCAGGTATCAGCAGCCCCTAGAGCAGAGCAAAAGATTCTCCATGAGCAGGCTTACACCAGGGGCCCATTGACACTGCTGTTAGGCTCACCAAGGGAGCTGTCTGTCTCTTCCATTTTTGGCGCAGAGAAATGGAATTAAAATAGAAAAAAATTGATCAATTTACAACCCATTATTGATGCCATATACAATTCAGCCCCGTGCATGCCTCTGCATCTCAAACACTTGCTGCGAAACTAACGATAAATACCAATAAGTACAAGGTATTCATTAATATGTTGGCAAAAATACAACAGCATTGTGATGTCACTAATAGGTTTTAAGTATGCACGGTGCACCACACATTTGTTTGCTGTGCGTAAATGAACATACCCCGTGTCAGAAAAAGTACAGTAAAAAGACGCCAGTATGCACGCAAAAATGCCCTGTTCATAGCTCAGAAACTTTGCACTAAGGTGCGCTCAATTGGTATCACAATGCAGAATCAGGATGCGATGCAGGTGAAGGAGTTACAAAAATATACAATATTTATTTATTAATAGAGATGAGCGAGCGTACACGCTAAGGCAAACGACCTGAGCGAGTAGTGCCTTATGCGAGTACCTGCCCGCTCATCTCTTAAGATCCGGGTGCCGGCGATTAAATCGTAGAATCACCTCTCCAACTGCAGCTATCTAAATCCTAGAATTAATAACACTCTATGCGCAATACAAAATGAAGCAGGTACAACAATATTAATAATACAGTACAAGGAGCAATCCTGCAGACAACCGATGTAATGTAATGCATAGCTTGTATTCAAGTGAACAACACTTTGCGTTTCACAGTTTGATGATTCTGGAACGCAACTTAGACAAACTCTAATAACAATTTCTTTGTGATTACAGGCTGGACTCTGTTTAATGTCACTCACTCAGTCCACTCCGAAGCCCAGAATAGTCAATAACCATTCAAATAACATGCGTCCAACTGCTCACTAAAGTTCTCCTGCTGACTAACTACTCCTATTGGTGTGCACAACTTGCAGCTTTATTGAGGCTGACCTCACTTACGGGCTGTTGCCAACAAATGCACAGATGTTTTTCCTGGTCTTAATCCATGGTTCAGCAGCACAATCCCTCTCTCTGGTCTACTGCTCCTATCCCGAGATCCAACTGTGTCCTCAGTCAGCACAGTAGCAGTCCTTTTGCAGCCTGTTACACTCCACCAGCACTTCTATCTTCCTGTCCCCACACTGAGCACTCTCAGCTACACTTTGGCTTTCCAGCAACAACTCTGCTCTCTCTGCAGGCTATTTTCCCTCAGCTCACAGCGTTGCTGGAATGGAGGCAGAGCGGGCTGAGAAGCGTTCTTTCCCCGCCTGTCTCCATTCACAGTAAGCAGACAGTCAATGGTTTCATTTTCTTTAGCGGTATTCTCAGGCTTTAGTACTACAGTATGCTAAGAGAAGATTGAACTTGTCCTATCTTAGAGCGGAGTTTGAATGGTTCAGAAAAAAACCCTGGTTCATGCGCAACTATGCTCTGTAGCGGTGAGCGTAGTTGCGCATACGCCTATCTGTTTCAGCCCTTAAACATATTCAATCCCAATGTTCCGAGATTGAACCTATATATATCAAATGTAAGAAAAGCGGCGCAGGAAAGTCTGCCGCTTATCTCTTTTAGGGCTCATGTCCACGGGGAAAATCGGGCCCGCTACGGATTCTACATGTAGAATCTGCAGCGGGTCCCTCCTGCCCCGCGGACATGAGCGCTAAAAATAAGAATTTAAAAGCATTTACCTATCCGTAGCGGTCGGCGAAGCTTTGCTCTTCCTCACGGCCGGATCTTCTTTTTCGGCCGGCGGATGAATTTCTTACGCCGGCGGCACATCGCGGCACGTCGTCGACGTGCCGCGCGCATGCGCCGGGCACATCCGCCGAGCCGAAGCAAGGGAGATGCGGCCGTGAGGAAGAGAAGAGAAGAGCTTCGCGGTCCGCTGCGGGTGAGTAAATGCTTTAAATTCCTATTTTAGGTCTCCCGCGGATCCGGACGGCTTCCATAGGCTTCAATAGAAGTCCGCGGGAGCCGACCCCGCGGGAGACCCGCACGAAAATGGAGCATGGTCCAGATTTTTTCATGCTCCATTTTTTTTTAAATGCCTTTTATTGACGATCCGCGGGTATTTATCTACCCGCGGGTGGTCAATGCATCCCTATGGGGTGCGGATCCGCGCGCGGGAGATCCGCTGCGGATTTTAAATCATATTTTGCCCGTGGACATGAGCCCTTAGCCTCTACTTGGCGAATCTGCATTTTGGAGGCTACAAACTGCTAAACAGATTTTTTCTGCTTCAACCGCCCCAATGATGAACGGCCTCTCTCTTCCTACATCACTGCCTGCAGAAATGTGATGAGCGACAGGACAGATGGCCCATATGGCATCCAGCGCATCGTGGGGCTAATTGCAGGTGGCGCAGGTGTACGGCGTGGTGGTCTGCAGCGTCACTATGTCATCATAATAGTGTCACCCAGTGACATCATCTAGTCATTACCCTGCTGTGCAAACACAACTAGAGACCACACATGGCTGACAGGCTCCCACCATCACTGCAAATGTCTTCCCAGTTGTTCATAATACTGTTCGGGAAATGTAGTGAAGGAGTGAGTGTTCAATGTTTTCATCACACAGCTGAAGGTTTGTTACAATGTTTCAGTGAAAGCAGAAACTTTCATTCTGGAGTCTACGGTAGGACAGGAGAGGTTTATGCTGCTGTTCTCTTTAAATCCTCAACAGTGAGAAAGTTCAGAATAACTTTCACATTTAGGCCACTTTTACACGGCCGATCGTGACAAAATTGCACTTTTGTTCCCGTGATTTTTGGGCATCAGCAATGCTTTTTTTTTTTAGAATAATCGCACATCACATTGCTGTCACCCATGATAAAATTGCGCAATTTTTTATCGATCAAGAGTCAATAGGACTTATAAATGTTAAAATTGCATCGCAACTTTGTTGCATTGCGATGTGATAAAAAAGAGGCTCCATAGGGAAACATGGGAGATAAAAAAAAAAATCTTACATCGCAGAAAGATAGAGCGTGCTGCGGTTTTTTTATTTTCTCAATATAGCATCAGTGAAAACATCGCAGATGGGAACGAAACCGTTGTAAGTCATTGGTTTCATAATCTGCTTTTTTACTGATTCTGGCATCACACAAAAATCACACGATTTTCTCACCCGTGTGAAACCAGCAAGCAGAGATCTTAAAACTGACAAAAAGAACTAAAACACAATGTATAATACAAAGTTTGAGTAAAATAAGACAGAACTGTCCCTTTAAGTAAGAAAAGCGCCTTGTAGATTCTCGCTGATCTCCCTGGATGAGATAACAGCTTATACCGGTGATTGACGTTTGCTGATCGCAGTCTTATGTACCTCCTGTACAGTCATGTTACTGCCCAGGATGCGGGATGTGTCAGTCACTTTTACTGCCTCGTCTGCAGATTTTCGCTCGGCAGGCCGGTTCTGGACGTCAGTCATCAGAATGGCAGAATCCATCAGCAGACCAATCACAGCGCAAGAAACAACAGCCGCCGGAAAATACATTGTCTCCTGCCAGATACTGTTAACCCCTTAACACAGAGATGAGCGCTATATTTCAGTGACACATCCTGCTCAATGTGTGCAGTATAGTGCAGTATAGTAACGGCATGCAGTGTATTATAATAGTGACTGCAGCATTCATCTATTAGGATGCAGTTTTCTGCAAATATAGATACAATATTTCTGGTTCCTTACTGCATGATTTGCAATGAATATCCCTCTTATACGAATGATCCACGCATATAGTTGTCAGGCTCATGCGACTCATGAAGCTCCTTCCAATACTGTGTGTATCATTCCCAGGGAGGACCTATACATGTACAGGGGTGCAGCAGAGAACCCCCTGACTTCATACACTGAGGACTGAGCGCTACTTTGTCTATAGGGAACATGGGGCCCACACTTACGTCCTTGCTTCTCCATTTACATCTGGATGGCAGAGACTACAGTGGGCGCTACGCCAATCTGGACGCAGTGACTAATTATGTGGCAATTAAATTTAATTGCTTAAAATTAGAAGGAAGAACAGATTTTAGTGCTTTGTCAGGGATCTGGAAATGGAACGTGATGATTGGGCGGTTAATAGTCACCTTATAAAAGTAGAGCCCAGGACACAGAGATATACAGAGAGGACAGCGGTGGAAGAACCCGGTGTCATAGTTATTCCATATATCGGGGGGCTCGGGTACTTCATGTACTCTCTAGGAGGATGAGACATTTAGGCGAGCTTCACATGGGCAGAAGCAGATTTACACACACATTTGCACTACATACTAGCACGATGGACGCTGTGGGTTTGCATGCGTCTGTGCATATTTTACTGTATTTTTTGCACGGGCATTCCCTGCATATTTGTATATACAAAAAAAACATGCAAGCACGCTCCATTGAAATGGGCAATAATGTTTATTTAGTTTAATATGTGCTATTTTCTTGCACAATACGCACCAAAATAAGACATGCTGCATTTGTTTTTGCATGACTGAATGAACGCACATGGAGCCAAACTCATTTAAATCAGTGGGTTCTATTCACTGCGTATGACGCATGCCAATTTTACACGGCATAAATGCGTTTGCATGAATCAGCCCTTAGCGTGACTTCACACACAGTTTTTTGCAGCATATTTTAGGATTTAGGCCTCATGTCCACTGGGAAAATAAGAATTAAAATCCGCAGCGTTTTTCCCGCACGCGGATCTGCGCCCCATAGGAATGCATTGGCCACCCGCGGGTAGATAAATACCCGCGGATGGTAATTAAAAAATATCTGGAGCATGAAAAAAAATGGACATGCTCCATTTAGGTGCGGATCACGCGTCCGGGAGCTCATAGAGCACATAGCTCAATCGCATGAAAAATAAAAGACAATTACAGTGCATCCGCAGCCCAAATCCGCGTTACAAATCCGCAGCGGATCTGATTTTCCCCATGGACATGAGGCCTAAATGCTCAAACTGCGTGCAAGAAAAAAATAAATTCTCGCACGATAGGGCAAGGCTGATAATACTACGCACAAGAATCATGCTAGCACAGTGGAAAATAGCCTGAAAACGCTTCCCCGCCTACCGCCAGCCACGTCATGTGACACTGTGGGCATGTCACGTGATGCGGCCGGCGTGTCATGTGCTCTACTGCGCATGCTCTCTGGAGCGGCATGCGGGGCGGCGGGCGACGGATCCGGAGGTAAGTATAGGGTCTCTGTGGGGGGTGCCGTGACGGACTCCGCTGCGGTATTCCGCTTGCAGAGCCCGTCACAGCCGTGTGCATAAGGCCTAAATCACTGGTTTTGTTTTGTCATGTTTTGCAGGTGTGATTTTCACGCCCACAAAACATCCCGCAAACAGCGTCATTTGTTGTATATTGAAAAAACACCATAAAGCATGATACACAAGAAGAGATGCCATGTACCCAAAACACACAGTGCAGAAAGCACCACAAATAATAAGCTGTCCAGTGTGTTTCATGTTCCCCCGTGACCTCTGGCTGGGGAGTTTTGTGCTGCGAATAAATGTTGACAAAAATGTCACAAAACGCATAATATTTTGACAGCATTGACCCCATTGAAAACATAGTGAGGACATTGCGGACTTCTGTCACAGCTGTCACAGCTGTGGCAGAAGTCCATGATGCTATCCCATCGCTTTCAATGGGGTTGGCACTGCTGTGGCCCCATTGAAAGCAGTGTGATGCAGGCAATCCCCACAGCGATGATTGTCGAGGAAGGGCTTGAAGTATAAGCTCTTTCCTGAAAATCATCCCTAGCTGTAAAAAGAATAAAATATATATATATATATATATATATATATATATATATATATACTCACCTAGAAGAGCTGTCCGGCTCTTCTATCCAACCCCGGCGGTCATCTTCTGTCTTCTGGGGGCCGGAGATTGGAAAATCGCCGCCGCTAGAAAGTGTTGGTCTCATTGGCTGAGCGCTCAACCATTGAATGACAGCTGAGCGCTGCCTGTGATTGGCTGAGCACTGAGCCAATAAGACCAGCGCTTTCTGGAGGCTGGGATTTTTCAGAAGATAGAAGATGACTGCTGGTGCAGGAGAGAGGAGCCGGACGGCTTTTCTAGATGAGTATAATCTTTTTTTTAACTTTTTTTTACAGCTAGGGCTTATATTTCAAGCCCTTCCCCAAAAATTCTCACCGCAGGGGGTTGCCTGCAACCCACTGCTTCAGTGGGGCCGCAGCAGTGCCGACCCCATTGAAAGCAATGGGATAGCATCACAGACTTCTGCCACAACTGTGGCAGAGGATTCCTTTATCCCCGTGGGAATGAAGGAACCCTTTGCCATAGCTGTTACAGATGTGGCAGAAGTCCGCGATGTACTTCCTATGTTTTCAATGGAGCCGACGCTGCTGCCGCCGGGCCCAGTGAACACAGTTTTTCTCTGCGCTACGTGGCTTGAGAGTAAAAATCGCAAATGAGTATGAAACCATTGAAGTTCACTAGTTTCATTAGCATGTGTTTTCATTCGCTTGCGCATCGCAAAAAAATATATTGCTAGTGGGTAGGCACCCTAAAGGGAACCTGTCACAGGGAGAGAGCTGTCACTCTACATGAATGCTGCCCCTTGGGACTCATCGCTCTGTTCCAAGTCAAACTAAAAAAAATATTAATTTTGAAATGTCACAATATTTCAGAATAAGGACTACATGGGTGCAATGAGCGTACCTGTCCTGGGTTCTGGCAGCATGAGCCTGGTGAAAAGTTCCCTTTAAAGGGGTATTTCAGCAATTTAGCACTGTGAAGATCTGGCCCAGATATGGATTAGTGAGGGTTAAGCTCTCCCCCAGACTGTACAGAGCCCAGGAAAACTTTGGTGCCAAGGAGACAATTATGAAAAGCACACAACCTGAAATTGCATCAGGCAGAGTTAGAGCAGAAGAAGGAGCAGCGAGGCATCAGAGACCTGTTTTAAAATGGTGGAGGTCTGTTTCAGAGGTATCAGAGGAGCTGTATCCCCATGGTGGGGAGTGGTCATGAAGCAGCAGTGACCACCAAGGGCCCTGAAGATCCTGGGGGTAAAAAAGCAGAGTATGGTGATAAACTGACCGAATTCTCAAGATAAGGTGCTCCACAGCACGTAGGAGAAGAGAGAGACTCCCTCCTCGCAGTGCCAGACACCATGGCAGTGGTGCAAAAGAATCACCATGGATGCTGCAGGTGGAAAAGAAATCAATCAGTGAGGACAAATGGACTCATGAGACTTTGTTATAGAATCATAAACTGATAGAGTTGGAAGGGACCTCCAGGGTCATCGGGTCCAACCCCCTGCTCAGTGCAGGATTTACATAGAATGGTAGAGTTGGAAGGGACCTCCAGGGTCATCGGGTCCAACCCCCTGCTCAGTGCAGAATTCACTAAATCATCCCAGACAGATGTCTGTCCAGCCTCTGTTTGAACACTTCCATTGAAGGAGAACTCACCACCTCCCGTGGTAACGTGTTCAACTCATTGATCACCCTCACTGTCAAAGTTTTTTTCTAATACCTAATCTGTCTCCTCCCTTTCAGTTTTATCCCATTGCTTCTAGTCTTTCCTTGTACAAATGAGAATAGGGCTGATCCCTCTGCACTTCAGATATTTGTAGACAGCTATTAAGTCTCCTCTCTGCCTTCTTTTTTGCAAGCTAAACATTCCCAGATCTTTTAACCATTTCTCATAGCCCATGATTTGTAGACCGCTCACCATCTTCTCTGAATGTCTTTTTTTAAAGTGGGGTGCCCAGAACAGGAGACAGTGTTCCAGATGGGGTCTGACTTAGGAAGAGTAGAGGGGGATAATTACCTCACGTGATCTAGACTTCTCTTAATACATCCCAGAATTGTGTTTGCCTTTTTTGCTGCTGCATCACATTGTTGACTCATGTTCATTCTATCATCTATTAGTATACCCAATATCACAAACATAGTATCGCTATGGAACCAGGCAGTAGCCTTATGCGAAGCCTTGCTGGTATAATTTTATATGGTTATGACATAATGTAAAGCGTAATTAGTATGATGTGTCTATGATAAAGTAGGTGTAATGACAGAGCAGCAGTGAAGCAGATTTAACATAATGTAACTCGGGAGTGAAACTGCTAGTATGATAATTATAATGATGTGATAACCTCTGGAGAAGTAAATGACATCTATGATGTGTTAACGGATTCCCCGAGTGAGGACACTGCTCCTATGGGGCATTAGAGATTGGGGAGCACAACTATAATCATGCTGTATATAGCAGTAGTGCCACACAGAAGAAAAGTTGTAAAGAGATGCTGATAGGGATGAAAATGTCATAGATGATGTATATGGATGGAGACGCAAAGTGATGATAGAGTACTGTCGCTTTGAGAAAGAGTTTATGCTACCAGTTTATTACATGATGTGAAAAGCACAAGAACCTCCCTATGGAGTGGAACATGTTCATTTGTTAAATGTTAAGTAAAGTTATTTTTATAAAAAAGAAGGCTGCCTCTGTATCCGTTTGTCCATCGCTGCGCCATCCTGAATTCGTGTCACACCAGCACCTACAACACCATCCATCACGAATTCACACTCGTCAATGGGGATTGTGGGAGATGTAGTTTTCACACTCCCCACTGGCCATTTTAAATAACAATACGGAAATCTGACGCGGGCTGGAAAGAAGCACTGGTGCAAAACGGCAAAGAAAAGGTCCTGGAGTTCAGTCTGATGATTTAGATAGACTTTTACAATATTGGCAAGAAGTGGAAATATTATGGAAATTTCACCCAGTCTCCAGAATATCACTTTAGGCGTAACATTCCATCAATTCAACACTGCCCTTCCATGAGTAGAATGGTATGATCCTCCGTTCTTTCAGATATATGGTTACATGTATCAAAGTGTCATTTGTGCCAACTGTCAGAGTTACTAAGTCCCCAGCTGTCAGTACGGTCTACTCCAAACTGAAGAAAGTTTCTTCTCCTTGTTCCCAGGTTTTCATTTGCGTCTAAACACGTTGTGCGCTATTTTGCATACTGGGGAGGGACACTCTGAGCCATTCACCATTTAGTGCTAGAGACTATAACGAGACGTGTGCACCTTAATGTATCCAGGGGAAGGACAAAAGTCTTAGAGATTTAGTAAAAGTGTAAAAGTGTGCTCCCACCACTTCCTCTGGATTTGAATCTTCCAGTTGAGCTGTAGGAGATTTTCTTCACAGCCTCCAAAATCTAATTCCTAGCATCAAATCACCAAATCTATGTGCCAAGACCTGTCAATAATATCACTTAATAGCCTGCTGGGAAATTAAATGGAAGTGAAAAACTGCTCGGAGCGTGCTGAGAGGTGCAGATGTCAGATCTAGACACTCATCGCAGGCTGGAGAAGAGGTGATCAGAAATCTCACTTATGTCAGCACTGGACATGCCTGGACTCAGCCTGTGCTCTTAACTACTGCACCACTAGGGATACTGTAGACGTTGATGCTAGAAATTTTCCAGGGCGCTGTTTCTATCAAAACAGAGAAAGCGTTGCTTGAGGCTAGATACGCAAGAGCGTACGCATATTTGCGCGCTTGAACGAAGCGTTTTTGCAGAACAAACAATGATTTCTGTGCGCACATCAGCGTATCTTACTGTGCTTTTTTGGCGTGCATGGTATGTGCATTTGCGCACATCATAAAAATATTCAATGATTGCAATGGATAAACAGCCTAATGAGTTCCAAATGTGTGTTTTTTGCAATTACACAGTGTTTCATGCATCTCCTAATGTATTTTGCGCACACTTGCGAATCCCTATTGATTTTTATGGGGACTTATTGGGCATAAATACGCAGGAAGTTTTTTTGTGCATGTGAAATGCGCAGGTAGATTCACACATGTGAACAAACCCATTGAAATCAATGGGGCTGTATTCACTGAATATTGACGCTCAAATACGTCCGTGTGAATCTGGCCTAAAAGAACGCTACTTGTTATGTGCTCCACATGCTGCAGGCGGGCTGCTGATTCAAGGACTTATTCTGATTTGGAGTGCTATGGATTTTATATGTAACTAATGCATAATGTTCTTATTTACTTCCTTTGGATTACAATCGCAGGATAATAGTTAGAACTTTTGCCTTTTTTTAGCCTTACTATGTAATTTGGTCACTAGAGGTACTATTTTGGTAAATGTTGGAAAATGATGCAAGAGCATGGCCTCTAGGGGGCCGTTGGGATAGTTCCAACCACCATACGTCGAATGTCAATGCTATAAAACTAACAGAAGAGAAGTAATGTTGCCATTAGAGATGAGTGAGCGTACTGGCTAAGGCAAACTACTCGAGCGAGTATTGCCTTATGCGAGTACCTGCCCGCTCGTCTCAAAAGATTCGGGTGCCGACGGGGGGCAGGGGAGGAACGGGGGGGGGGGGAAATCTCTCTCTCACTCTTTCCCCCCCTGCTCCCGTCTGCTCACTCCTGCAACTCACCGCTCTCCCCCGCCGACACCCGAATCTTTTGAGACGAGCGGGCAGGTACTCGCATAAGGCACTACTCCCTCGAGTAGTTTGCCTTAGCGAGTATGCTCGCTCATCTTTAGCTGCCATGTAGAGATATCGGATATAACAAGCATAAAGCTGCATTTATTTAGACGGGACAGAGCCGACCACGGACAATGCGTGTCATGCCCAGACCGGGCGCTCCATCAGTTCCCTAGAAAATGCACAAAACAAAGCACATGTATGTTATCTTTACACATAGCGGAAAGGCATCAGTGCAGATTTTGGCTCGAAATCAGTTGTGTTTCCGCAGCCGTTTTTAGAAGATACTGCATTCTCTCTTTCCTCCAAAGTCTTTGCGCTCTCTGCGACTCATTTACTAGGCACCTGGCGGCCTCTAATGACCGCTGGTTAGGTGACGCAGAAGTCACCAGTAGGGCTGCTCTTATTAGAGGCCGGCAGGTGCCCAGTGAAGGAGTCGCAGAGAGAGTAAAGACTTTAGAGGTAAGGGGGAGTGTAGGATCTTCTGTCCGTCCCTTAGTTACCATATCTGACATCTCTACGTAAGTCAGCAGCTGCCAGCATTTACTTCTGTTCTATTAGCACTATAGCAGGTCTGATAGGTAGCATTATCATCGCTGGGATGGCAGCAGGACTCTCCTTCACTGGAAGCTCTAACTAGCGTTGTGCCTAGACAAGCACAAAATGCAAAGGTGAGTATAAAACTACCTGAGACTCTCTAACCAGCACATCTCTGGTTATGCACACGCAGCACTAAATCTTCTCTTGCTTTAAATGTTACATAACTAAATGATTGTTCATCATCAATAGAATTCCTGGTTTGTTCCCATTTTGAGACCATAATATCCTGCAGTCATTGGGTGCTCGCCCAGGGCGCTGGCAGACCCCTGGCCTCCAGGTCTCCTGAGTGCAGTTAG